>NC_081545.1:9450841-9468640 GCF_901000735.1 Corylus avellana | reverse complement strand
GAGATGCTGCATGAAGCATCACTATATATACATCATTTGACATTTATCTCTTATATTTATTCATTTCTTAGGTTTAGTATATATATATATATATATATATATATATATATATATGAAGAAGCAAGAATCAAGACACAAAATTTTAATTCGACAAAATTGTCTACATCGACAATTAGCAACAACGATGTTTCCTATTCATAATTAGTATTAAGAAAAAAAAATACAATAAATATTTCTTCATCATCTATATATGTGATAGGCAGAATATACTGTAATAAATAATAATGTAATGTCATTGGCATATTAAATTATCCAAACCCCACTACCAACTAAAGGCAACAGCCAACAGCGTTTGAAAAGAATCCCAGTGGGAAGCCTTTGTTGGAGGAAGAGAAAATATTCCAAGGATTTTATTTTTATTTGTGAGTCGATTTTTGTATTAAATTAATTTACTTTTTCTATTCCTAGAAAAGTCAAACTAAAATAAAATATTTTGACACTGCCTAATATCTAAAATTAAGAAAAAAAAATATTAAAAAATAAAACCCAAACACAAATTACTCCTAGAAATATAAGAAAATTTTTCACTTTCATGTTAAATTAGAACATTTTTTTCAACCCAAAAAAGAAAAATAAAAAAAAATACATTAACAAATGATTATTTTAGGAGAGGGATTAACAATCGGAAAGTACTAGAGAGCCAAACAAATGAACCTAAAAAAATTTTCAAATTGACGTGGCAGACCGTGAATGGCAGACAAGAGAGAGAGAATTGCATTTTTTTTAATTTAAAAGCCCTTTGTCACGTCAGTTTGAAAATTTTTCTGAGTTCATTTATTTGTCTTTCTAACACTTCTCATACTATGGAGTTGAGTTGACCTAAGAGATTTGGACATCCAACGTTCAAAATTTGATTTTTTTCATCAAAGATAAAGAGCTCGTTTGAGAGTGCGATTTCAATAAGTACGATTTTAAAAATTGCGTTTTTGAAATTGCTATTTTTTAAAATTACACAGGCATTTGGTAAAACGTGTTAAAATCGCACAGGATTTTTTCACAATTTTAAAATTTACATTTTTAAAATCACAATCCCAAACAATCCAAAATTACGATTTGGTTTACAAACACAAATTATTTCTTTAAAAATGCACTTCCAAACGGGCTCAAAGACAAAAGCCAAGCCCATCAATTAATTTTTATTAATATTTCAAACAAAATTTCAGATTAAGTATTGGCCGTCAAACACCTGGGTTCTGTTTGTCAAAGACCACCCCCAACCCCCACTGCGCATAGTGGAGGAAAAATGGCCTTGTTTGGTAACAGGGTGGGAGTTGGCTTAGACACTATTTATCATAATTTTCTAAAAAAATCAACATCAAAACATTCTAATTTTTTTACTTTTTATATATCAAATTATTTACTTTTTATATGTCAAATTATTTACTTTTTATTATTGTTCAAATAAAAAAATTACTACAAAACAAAATTTTTTCACTTTTTCACTTTTTTTATACCAAATATTCTTTTTTTTTTTCACATCATCTACAGTATCTAGGCCAACTCATTTACCAAACACCACCAATAATGCTACGCCCTTTTCTGATTTTCCCATTTGTCATTTTCTTTTTCCTGAAATTAAACTTTAATTCAGAAGAAAAATCATAAATAAAAATCCACCTTCTAGGAAAAAAGATTTATAACTTTTTAAGTGATTTTCTGTCAGATTTCTTATCATGTCACATCACTTTCCCAGATAATAAGAAATAAATAAAATAAAATATGACTAGCCTACAACTTTGTAAATGACTAATTATTGCTACCTCAATTATTTAATAAAGTTGAATTGTTCTCACAATTTAATAGTTTTGCTATATCTTCACAGAGCTATTTCCAAACATCCACTGTATTTTTTTTTATTTTCTAGTCCTTTGGGGTTTATTAACCTTATAAACTCCTCCTCCTCCCTTTCCCGACTCTTTACTCCCCTTTGTTTTTCACTTAATTTTTTTTTTTTGTTATAGGCTCAAGCGTCACCGCGCTGGGTGTGCTGTTCACTATTTTTGTTGTGTCTTTTTTTTTAGATTGATAGGACTCTTGGATCAGACTGTTTTAAAACTCAATCTACGTCCCTCCGTCAGATCCACCTCGACACGCGCCCCTCCACTGCACTCATCGGCCTTGACCGCTTCTAAGTCCGACAACCCCGGGACGGATCGTGACTCGCACGCGCCTGCGTGACTTTTTCGCGCTCTGGCCAAAATCATCCGGCAACCTTCCTCCTGTGGTGTTTAATAAAGTTGAATTGTTCTCACAATTTAATAGTTTTGCTATATCTTCAAAGAGCTATTTCCAAACATCCACTATATTTTTTATTTTTTATTTTCTAGTACTTTGCGGTTTATTAACCTTATAAACTCCTCCTCCTCCCTTTCCCGACTCTTTACTCCCCTTTTTTTTTTCACTTAATTTTCTTTTGTTATAGGCTCAAGCGCCACTGCGCAAGGTGTGCTGTTCACTATTTTCTGCCGTGTCTTTTTTTTTTAGGTTGATGAGACTCTTGGGTTAGACTGTTTCAAAACTCGATCTACGTCCCTCCGTCAGACCCACCTCGACACGCGCCCCTCCACCGCACTCATCGGCCCTGCCCGCTTCTAAGTCCAGCAACCCCACAACGGATCGTGACTCGCACATGCCTGCGTGACTTTTTCGCACTCTGGCCAGAATCATCCGGCAGCCTTCCTCCGGTGGTGTTATGTGGGCTTCTATGCCTTTTCTTTATTTTTCCCTGTATTTTTCGTTTTCCTTATATTTTGTGGTCTTGGCCGGTTGAGTTGAGGATGTGAATAATTTTCTAGCTTGCGAATTGAAAATGATGAGTTTCGGCAGGAAGATGTTGCTACTTATTTATCGCATTAAGTCTGTCTGGAGCAGACCTATTGTTACAACTGAAGATTAGTCATGGGTTAGCGGATTTTGATGTCATAGATAGATCTTGAATGTCATATTGTTATATATGTATCTATGACTTGTAACCTTGTAGCTTCGACTATGATTTTCTCATAGCTTTTGCTCTGTGATGTAAGAGCTTTATACTCATAATCTTTCATCAATTAATGAGATTGGAATGATTTCCCTTAAAATAAAAAATAAAAAATAAAATAAAAAATAAAAACTTATAAACTTATAAACTTTTTTTTTTAAAAAAAATGATGAAAACAAAACGAAAAGGAGACCAATTTTTTATTGTTCAGAATAAGGTCGATAACATCCTACATATATACAAGTACAAATATATATTTATTTTTTTAAAAAAAATGCTAGCTATATTTACATTATTATTTTAAAATAATTAATTAAGTTACATTAGAAGTTTTTATAATCATTTATAAAGCTCGATCTTAGTAATAAATTAATATAAAACTTAACATTCATGTGGAAATGTCACATACAGTTAAATAAGTAAACTTCAGTAATTAAGCTAAAAGAATAGTACAATGTACAAATGTCTCTTAAAATCATCTCATTGTGCATTGCACTCAAGTTTTGGAAAAAAGAAATTTGGATTTCAATTTATCATAATATATCCGTATGTTAATGATTTTTAAAGGGTACTTTTTTTTTAAAAAAAAAAAAAATGTATTTTGATGTGATATAAATATAAAAATAGTTTTTTTTAATAGTTTTTTGTGTTATATATATATATATATATATATTATCAATCAAAATCTAGATTTCGGTGAAAACAATACTACACATTGCGTACTTACTAATCCAACTCAAAATAAAATAAAATGGAAGGTGGACTTGATTATTGTTTTGTTGAGCAAAGGTTATTAAGTCGAGATTTGTACAAATTGCTGTCATCCAATGCTCAAATTGGCCACATATTTTATTATTATTATTATGAATGTTGCTTATTATTTTATCACAGATTTATAGGTGTGTGTGTGAATTTCTCTTATTGTCTATTTCATATGTTTTGAAGGTTGAACCTCCTCCATTGGATGACCACCCCTCAAGGGGTGAATTGGCTGATTTTAGGTGGTGTTTGATAAATGGGTTGGCCGAGACACTGTAGTTGATGTAGATTGATGTAAAAAAAAAAAAAAAAGAATGTTTGGTATAAAAAAAATGAAAAAGTGGTATGGAAAAGTGAAAAAAATTTTGTTTTGTAGTGATTTTTTTATTTGAATAATAATAAAAAGTGAATGATTTAATATAAAAAGTGAAAAAGTTAGAATGTTTTGATGTTGATTTTTTTGGGAAATGGTGATGAATAGTGTCTAGGCCAACTCCAACCTTTTTACCAATGATCTCTTCATTAATATAATTTGAAATTTTCACAATTCAAATATTATTTATGACATACATAATAGCCTCTCGGACTATATAAGACAGCATCTATAAAAAATCACCGTCTTAATCAGTTTCAAATCTACAACAAATTCCAGTGAATCATGTCTCTATCCGCTGCCAGATCCTTGATTCCCTGGCTTTTTTTTTTTTTTTTTTTTAATCTCCGCTACTAGTGCTTTATCAATCGGAATCTCATTTGCTGCCTTTACAATAGTGACAATTCTTCTTTATGCCTGATAACTCTTTCGCCATTGTCTATGGTTTACTTCCAAAAAAAGAACCATAAGAAAACAAAAGATTGACTATAAACTAATTCCGTTATTCTTAAGGATTCGTAAAAACAAAACTTAAGAAAACGAATAAAACTTCACCTCATAAATCACTACTAAAAGCAGATCTAGAAAGAATACATTATTATTTAAAAACAATGAATATACAATAACAAAAACCCAACACATCTTTACGCGTTCCACGCGCCGTTAAAAAGCACCCTGAGGACCAGTGACAAATGCGCCTTGATCGATCTATGGTGGATGCGGAAAAAGGAAGGGAGAAGGAGGAAAGAGAAAAGGGGGAGGGGGGGGAGTCGTAACTCCTTCCCCACACTCACTATGCTCTCTCTATGATGCGTGAGAGGAACTCCTTATTTGGGTAACTTATTGCTTTGGCCATTTGTAAGTTTTTTGAACCATTAAAAACGCTTTCAATTCTTTTTACTAAACATGTATTTTTTTTCTTTAAACGGACTTTTTAATTGTTAAACACACTTTTAAACTCCTCAAACACACACTCAAACATGCCCTTAAATGGACTCATTCAAATTTAGATAACAAAACCAATTTAAACTCTTTTACAACTCGTTAAAGCCCATGCAGGTGATGGGGTGAGCAAAATAAAGAAATAATACACATTTTTATTTTCGCACTCACATATTTTAAATTTTATATTTTTGAGGTAACAGTAAAATTAAAAAATTATTATTAAATTTAAAATTTAATAATAATTTATTCAAAAAATAATATTAACTTTCATTCTTAACCAAATTTTTGAAGTGATAGAATCTGTAACATTTGTCAGCAAAATCAACCCTGGTAGGACAGCCGGGCCCATGTGGTCGTGGGCGGTGGCTTATTATGGGTAATAGTGCGCATGTTACATCATCTGACACGTACGCCAGTGAATCTTTTAGCCGCCGACCGTTTTTGAAGCCCCTTGATTGATGGATTGATTCTTGTTTCAATAGATTAGGCCTCGAGATGTGTGTCAGATTTTTACGGTGTAGGGGGACTAGAGTTCACCTGGGGTACAACAGTAAAAGGTCAACGGCAGGTCAAGATATCCCGTTGAATTCGAAATAGAGAAAAAATAAAAAAAGTTTTAAATGATGCACATGGATATTCGAATTTTCTTCTCATTTTATAAGAAAATTTTAAAAACTTTCTTCTCTTTTCTGTGTTATATCTACATAAAATACAACACACTACTGGTGTTGTGTTTGTTTGTTTTGTTGTTGGGTTGTAACTCCCTTTGAAGTGTTGTGTTTGTTCTTCATAGCTTACTAGGTTGTTTCTTTAATTTTTTATTTTTTATTTTTTATTTTTTTTTAAAAAAAAAAAACAGTTTTTTATCCACATAACTCTTTTTTTCTTTTTCTTTTTTTTAGGAGTTACCAACATAACCCGTCAGACCCACGTAGACTCGCGTTCTTCCCACTGGCTCTTTGGCTCCGTCCGTATCCATAGCCTCCTTGCGTCGTTTTCTAGCAGCCTCACTTTGAGGCCTGTTTTCTTCTTGTGTCGCTTTTTGTTTTTGTGGTTTTTTGGCTTTTGTCTATTTTTTCCTTGTATTTCTTTTATAGTTTTTCTCTGTTCGTTTATTGCCTGTTTTTTCTATTTTCTATTTTTCTTGTGGTTTTTTGTTCTTGTTTTTGTTGCTTGTAATAAGGTTATGTCCTATCTCTTGATGATCTATGGGATATTCGCTTTTGGTCCAAATCTTTGGCTTGTGGATGTGAAGTTGTGAACGATATTCTGACTATCGGGTCGAGGATGATGAGTTTCAGCATGAGGGTTTTCTGCTCTCAGGATCGAGAAATAAGAGCTACTTATGCATTGGATTGAGTCTGTCTGTCATGGGTTAGCGGATGTTGATGTCATTGATAGGTATTGAATATTCGACTTATAATGTATGTATCTTTAATGTCTGTAACCTCGTAGCTTCGGCTACCTCTATTTATAAGAACTTTTACCCATGATATTTTCATCAATGAATGAGTATGAAATATCTTCCCTTAAAAAATAAAAAATAAAAAAATAAAAAAAAAAATCTGCCATTTTAAGGCAATCTCTTTTTATTTTTCTTTTTTTAATCACACCACAGTGGTGATTGGTGAGGCGAGATTACAATTTAAGACGTGCACGTACTAAATACGCGTACGGCATCTGTAATCAATGGAACCGATCCATATTAATTAAAATCATTTGTAATTTCCACAAATATCCCTAAACTTTTATATATATATATTGTTAATTAAGGTCAAGCCCTTAACCTTTCATACATTTTTTAATAGCAATATCAAAACTTTGTCTTTCCCTCTCCTCATTATCGTGTATTAACAATCTACCTAATGGTCAACCCTTAAAAAAACATGCAAGACGATACCGTTTTCTACTAAACGGTACCGTTTTGCCCAGTTAAAAACTAGGTTTAAAAAATTTACAATAAAAAATTCATTAAAACTCAAAAATTAAAAAATAATAATAATAATAATAATTAAAAAGATAAAAATATTAAAAAAGAAAATTAAAACAAAATGGGTTGACCGGTTGGCCAAGGGGGTGGCTCCAGACTTGCTGCAGACTCGTTGAAGTCCGACAAACTTGATGCAAAGTTGGGCGACCCCAAGGCTAGGAGGACGAACTTGAGTTGAGGCCACAGGGCCATTTGCGGAACTGTAGGTTCGTTGGCGTCACTCACCGATGGAGATTGGAGCTCGTTGCTCGTGGGACCGTGCGGTTGCTGGTGAAATTGCAGGCAGAAACCGTTGTATCGTGGGCAGAGGCCACTGGTTCGTTGGCGGGATGAGGTTCCATTTTCATCTCCAAACTCGTCGCCATCGTGTCGATCCTCATCGTCGGAGGCCCAAAGTGGTTGGAATCACCATCCCCCTCGTGGAAAAAAACTGCCGCTTCCTCCATACCAACAGCAACCTCTTCTTCGCCGCCAAGTCTTTTGCTGCCGGCGTCATACTCGCTACTGGGTTCATCCACAGTTTTTTTTTTTTCTTTTGGCCTTTTGGGGGTGACCAGACCACCCCCAAGGGCCATGGGGTGGAGCCACCCCTTGGCCAAAATGAGGTGGCCTTGTTTTAGTTTTTTAATATTTTTACTTTATAATTAATATTTTTTAAATTTTTATTATTAATTTTTTAAATCTAGTTTTTAACTGGGCAAAACGCCAAAATGATAATCTTCCATAAAAACTACCGCCTACAAGCCGGATCCCAAAATAATAATCTTCAATACATGAAATTATATAATTTAATTTATATGCTTGGCTTTAGAACTTCCACGTTGATAGACAAGCCCCATGCTATTTTCTAATTCTTTTTTCCTGTATATATATAATATACATAGCTCGCATGTACGCTAGACTACTACATAAAGTCTTATAGGACACAAGCTCAATAATGTTTTTTTTTTCTTTTTCCTTTTTTTATTAAAAAAAAAAAAATTTAAGATTTTGCATTGGATCATTGAATGCAATGGCTAGTAAGAGCAACCAACCCTTAAATCCTGTCAAAACTAATGTTTATTCATCTATATAATCCCCATTTTGCGCTACTAAAGTAAACGTCACATATTTGTTTGGAAAACGTTTGGGGATATATATTACAGATTTTACTATATTTTCTGACAAAACGACGAAATAGTTTACGTAACATTTATTACATAAGTCAAATTACTATATCTCTTCTTTAACGTCAATCGCGTCACCCCTAAGGGCTTTTGAAGGTGATCGGCCATCCTTTTTGGTCAATTATGCTAGATTCCGATGTCGTTTGAATATGAACCGTCAATTTTCCAATGCTTTTCTCAATAGGATGCAGGTTGGATCCAAAGTAATGTATTATTGGGTGTATCTAAGTAGTAGTCATATGATTAACTAATTAAGTAGAGAAGTTGGTGCACCAACTGAAAGTAACATTCAGTAGCCTTGAAGACTTGAAGTATATATATATTTAGCAAAATGTTTTCCAAATCAATAAAGAAGGACATGTCATGTTCATTATGCCTTTTTTTTTTCTTTAAAAAAAAAAAAAAATTGTTTGTTTACAATCTTATTTGGTGATGTTAAAGTTGTTAACTTCAATCATGGTTGCATCTTTGGAATGTGATTAATATTTTGGTTTAATTGAAAGAGTAGAAGGCAAAAGGGTTTGCAAATGAAAACTAGAAGATTTAGGACCTGTTTGGGTGCACATTTGATGGGCCTAAAAGTGCGTTTAACATTCAAAAAGTCCGTTTGAAGATAAAATATCCGTTTAGTACAAAATATTGAAAGCAATTTTAAGGACTCAAAAAGCCTAAAAATGGCCAAAACTAAATTTTGCCAAAAAATATTTTTTTAACTTAAAACCCTTTTTTTTTTTTTTTTTTTTTTTTTAATGCATTCAAGAGTATATATAAATAATGATGGATTCAATTCTTTTTATCATGAGTGGCAAGAAAGGAATTGGCTTACCTGCGGTAGACCAAACTCCATCAAAAAAACCCTAAACTCCGGTCAATTTCTTTTATTTTTTCTACCCAAACCCCAAAGCTGTCTTTTCTCTTTTCACTTCCCCCTCTCTCTCCCATCCCCATGGACGTTGTTCTTGTTAAGGATATAAATCCTTTGGATTAAATGTTGATTTTGTTTTCCCTAAGTCGAGGAATTTAAATAATAACCCTCATTTAAAGGATATGTTTGTATTTGAAATATTTCAAATCATATGTAAAGCTCTATAAATAGAGCTGTATGTTCAGATCATAAATCAAGGAAATATGTAGGCGTTAGTGTGTGTGGATGTAGGCTATATGCCGAACCACCTTAATTTTTGTGTCTTTCTCTCTTTCCTTTACTCCATATTATTCTGCTTTATATTTATTATATTTTGTGTTTCTATAGTTCTCCCATGAATGCAGTGTCCTATCACAAAACCAATATTTCTCTCAAGATTTAATTGCAGAAATAAAAATTTAGAACTTATTTTCTTCTGTGTGGAAAAATTCTATGCCCATTTCATGAACTTGATAACATGGTGTGTTTGTTTTTTCCCACTGGTCTAAATTGCTTGCATCTACTATGAAAGGACATTTTTGCTTGTGAAAATTTTAGGGAAAATGGGGGGAGGTGAAATGGGTGGGGGTGGCTGTCCGAGCCGGTGCCGTGGTGGGTGGGCATCGCTGGTGGGCGGAGGGGGGAGAGAGAGAGAGAGAGTAGTGTTTTTGGAGAAAGTCACCAGATGGTGGGCAGCGGCCCTGTTGGTGGTGGATGGTGGCCGGCGTCACTGCTTTTGTGGTTAGAAACAGAAGGTCAGATTCAGGGGATTTGAAGGAGTTCATTTTTCTTTTCTTCGTCTTGACGACAAACTTGTTTTTGATGGGAGTTCATCTTCCTTTTCTTCGTCTTCTTCACTGTAGCATGCTTCAACGAAGCCGTCCATCTTGACCTGTGCCGATTATCTTTTCACTGTGGTGTGCTCCATCTCTACGTTCTTCACGTTTTTTTTTTTTTTTTAATTCACGTTTTTTACTTCTAAGGGTTAAAAAAGCCTCAGTAGAAATCCTTACCTGCGGCAGACCAATCTACCACAAGTAAGCCAAACCTCATTAATTAGCTTTTTTTTTTTTTTTTTTTTTTTGAAACATACCATACCCATTCATTGATAAAAGTCGTGAGCCTAAAGCTCTTACAAACAGAGCAAAAAGCTCTGAAGTAAATCATAGCCGAAGCTAAAGATACAGTCATCAACAACAAACCAAATCAACCATAACACAGCATCCGCTAACCTATGACAAATCATCAGGTTTAAAAATTAGATCTGCATCAAACAGATACCATCTAATGCATAGGTAGCGCTTATTCCTCGGCCTTAAGAGCAAAACCCCCAAGCCGATACTTATTCCTCGGCCTTGAGAGCAAAGCCCCCAAGCCTATACTCATCATCCTCGACCCGAAGGCTAGGATAAAGTTCACATCCACAACCCACGAGTTTGGACTAGTAATAATGGGCAGCAACTGGGCGCAACAAAGAAGGAGAAGAGAGCCTTATTACAAGCAAAAAGAAAAAATCATACAGGGAAATAAGGAGAACAGTAAAACAAATTCAGGAAAAGAAATTACAGAAAAACAACAATACAGGGAAATAAATGCAAAAAACACACAAAGCGGGTCATGGCAGCTGGAGGAGGCCGATCGCAAGCTGGCCGAAAACTGCCACTGAAGGTGGCACAAAAAGTTTGGTACGGGAGGGGCGCGTGAAAAGACCTGACAGCCAGCGGTAAGTGGCCAAGTGGGCGCGGAGGAGATCGGCGGCACACACAAACAAACAGGGAAGGGAAGAGTTTGAGTGAAAACCCCCAAAAGCAGTACCAACCGAGAGAGAACACAAGCACAACAGAACAAAAACTCCAAAGACAAAAACAAGCCTAAAAACAAAAACCAGGAAGCAAAAAAGCAAAATCAAAGAACGAAAGCAAAAAAGCACAATCAGGGAGAAATGAAAACAAACCCAGCCGGATCGACGGAACCCTCGCAAACGGTGGGATGGGCACGGTGGAACCAGGAAGCAAGGAGGTGGGCAGGCTTCGGGGGACGCAAGGTGGAGGACGGAGGATCGGTCGAAGGCAAGCCGATCCAGCACCCAACCCATTTCAACCCACGCAGGGAACGCTGCAAATGGAGATGGTGGGGAAGAAAGCGGCCCGGGGAACGGGAAGACCATAGGCAGAAAACAGAGAAAAAATAGAGGGGGAAAGGAGAGGCGGGGAGGGGGAAGAGAGGGGGCACCGGGACTAGGGACATCAAGTAAAATACTAGCACCCAGAGTGGAGAGGTCGAGGGGAGGAGGGATGCAGGCAACGGGCATCCATCTTCCCCTGAGGCGGCGGTGGCGCTCTGAAGGGGAGGCTTAGGGTTTCACAGGGCTTTGGAAGGGGGAAAACCTAACCAGGGAAATAGTTACTCTCAAGGAGGAGAATTTGGTGAAAAAGTTGGATCGGGATTGACGTAGACGTAGAGAGTAAGGACGCATTCATTAATTAGCTTCTTCAGCATGCCAATTTGATGGAATTTTAATTATACATCATTTTTCCTTTATATTATCTTGCATGTGGATCCCACAAATCTAATGATAGATTCATCGTAAAAAATGGGATAGATAATAATTTTTATCATTTATCTGATTCAAAATAGTATAACATTCGAACAAGATGATATCGCATCCGCGTCCCTTTTGAGCTTATTGTCAAGTTAACATTAGCGGCTGCGGTTTAATTATTATCTTTGGAGGGATAGAAATGCGAGGAATTTATGGCGCAAGCTTACGAATGTTGAAAATCTTTTTTCAAATATAAATTTATATAAAATTAAATATGAACCGTTAAAGAAACGATTGCACATATGCTGCCAAATCTGCAACGAAATTGTTAGACGGCAGTCTTCATTGGGAAAATTTCTATTCAAATTTGGATGGCAGTCAAAACAATTTTTTTTTTAAACTTCTTGTGGACGTGCCTACGTGGTTTTTATCCAAAATGGGTCATTAATTAGCAAAGAAAAATCTAAAGTTGTTAATTTTCTTCACTAGAAGTCTAGAATAGATGATGGTTAGTGTCCGGAATTAAGATTCTCTCTAGTTTAGTTGAACTGAATAATATTCAGTTAGTTATATTAAAATGGTATTTTTGTCTTTTCAAACAGTAAAAAGATGAGAATACCCTTTAAATATAACTAATTAGATATTATCTTTTTCAAATGAAAAGACAAAAATACCCCTTCGATATAATTATATTTGAAGGATATTTGAATGAACTAAATAATATTCAGATAGCTATATTTGAAGAGTATTTTTATCTTTTTACTGTTTGAGATGATAAAATACTTCTCTAATATAACTAAGTCGATATTATCTAATTTAAATGAATAGGAGATAATATGTATGTTAATTAATTAATAATCTGCACTAGGTAATTAATTAAATGTCATCAACTACATTATTGCTGAGCTGTAAGCAATGAGAAAATGTCCTAATCACTTTGGAAATCACGCCATCCCAAACCAAAATGGACATCATCTTCTTCTCCGTAAATTCGTACTTAATTAATGGACGTTCACACCATGCAATGTTTTTTCCAGCTTTCAATTGAAATAATACCTCTCTAAATTATTAAGGAATTGCAACGTACCTCATTTGTCAAGCAAAAAACTAAAGAAAGCCCTTAAATTTTGTTTAAAAAACAAAAATATTCGTATAAATTCCGAAAAAAAGAAAAAGAAAAAGCAAACCACTTCCATTGTGAGTCTTATCAATGTGAAGACCCACTAGTCTCTTTTTTTTTTTTTTTTTTAATAATTTTAAAATATTTTTGTCTTTTTTGATAACGAAGAGATACTTTGCAAGTTTTTGATAGTTTGGCATTTGTGAATGTCATTAGTTCAAGCCTTGGGCTAAAAGATAAAAAGGGTATACTCGGTACTATGTAGAGCATTATTAGTAATCTTATCAATTTTACTCATTAAACTAGTTAAAAGTATAATTTTTTATTTTTTTTATTTTAAGGGGTAATTTCACTTACCTTCATAAAGTTACTTGCATTTTGCAAACATTCTCAATGTTCAGAATTTCTCACTTTGGTGCATCAAACTTTGATTTCCTTCTACTTTTTTCATTCCGTTAGGATTTTCTGTTAAATCTTAATAGAAATGTATGAAATTACTAAAATACCCTTACTGAAATTATTCATTCCACCGTTTAATTTAACTACAATATGTAACGGAAGGGGAAAAATAAAAGGAAATTAAAGTTCAATACACTAAAGTGAGAGACTTTGAACATTATGAAGATATTTGCAAAATGCACGTAATTTTATGGAGGTAAGTAAAATTACCCCTTATTTTAACTATCTACTTTTCTAAAGCACCTCTTGGCCTCACCATTTTAGCAATTCATTCTTGTTATTCTATTTAAATATTATTTTTCAAAATTTATTTATTCTTTTTTTAACATTTATACTTTAATAATAAATTAGATGAAGGAAACTTCCAGAATTGGTTAAAAAAAAAAAAACCTGTCACAATAATAAATGTTGAGACGATCACATAACACTTCAAAGGGGAAGATTGCAATTGAATCTTCCATCTGAATTTGAAAGAGATTTGTGTGACAATTCTAAAATATTGAAATGACAACACTTAAAAAAGGAAGGATGGCAATTGATTTTTATGACTATCAATAAATATTTTGACTTGTCAAATCGTATTATCGGAACCAAAAGGAAAGACAATAAATTTAACTAAATTATTATTGGTTCCAACGTATTTGCAACCTCAATAACATAACAAATTAGGCATGCACATGTATTTACCGGACAAACAAAAAAATTATTTTAAAAATAAAAGGATGAAAAGTTATGATGACCACTTTTTTTTTTTTAAATTTGGTTTTTTTTTTTAGGTTAATAGATGGAGACTTCTCTGTTCGTTTAAATAGAGACATTCTAATATGTGTATTAAATAAAATTACATTAATTGAGGCTATTCATTTGTTGTAACTGTTAGAACATAAAGTGAAGTGAACTTTGATAACATTTGAAACGGACGAAAGTGTAATAGACTTTGAGCTTTTGTGTAGTCTCCTTATCCTTTAATAATTATGTTATAATATTCGTTTGTGAAGTGACTTAAAATTTATTTTGAATTATCGCTATTTTTTAAATTATTCATTCCAAATTTAAAAAAAAATCTAAATTTACTATATTTATTTTTATTTTTATATTTTTTAATTTCACTAATCTATTAAGATTTTTCGTAAATCCTATCAAACTCTCCAAAATACTCATTTTATATATATATAAATTTTATTAGATTCATGGGTGGTATTTTTGTAAATTTCGTTAAATCCTTACTAACGCCAAAATTCTTGCAATTTTTTTTTTCCTAAAGAGGAAACTTCACAAAACCCTCTTGAACTTCCACGCGTTTTGACATTACCCCTCAATGTTCAAAAACTCTCAATTTAGGGTATCGAACTTTCAATTTTTTACAATATCCCATACCGTTATGATTTTTTGTTAAATCTTATCAAAATTTCAAAAATATCCTTTTTTATAATAAAAAAATAAAAAATTGCAAAGATTCAGAAAATTTGATACCTTAAATTAAGAATTTTTGAACATTATAGAAGTAATTCAAAACAGGTAGAAGTTCATAAAAATTTTGTGAAGTTTTCCTTTTCCTAAAAAAATAGGGGTATTTGGAGAATTTTGACACATCTCCATTAGGATTTAATGGTAAAAATCCTAACGGATGAATGAAATTGAAAGATGGATACACTAAATTGAGAGTTTTTTAAATTTAAAAAGTAATTGCAAATGTGATGAAAGTTGAGGAGAATTAAGTGACATTTCTCAATTTTTTATTAAGATGTATATATGTACTTTAGGCTTAAAAATTAAATTTGATTCCTCATTTATATTTTAATTTCCCCTAATAAAAAATTTTGGTTCTGCCCTTGCGCGCGTGTGAATGTTTGACCATTTCTTGTACATAATACATCTGTCTATGTCACGAAACAGATACTTTCCATTTCAAATGAAATGGAGGTTTTTCTAGAGTCCTCCTAGAGTGATCCAAAATGTGATGTGGTTTTTAAAAATACCGATAGATCAAAAGTCAATAAATCGCATCTCAAATTTAACGATGATTTTAAAAATCACATCACATTTGAGATGACTCTAAAAAGACTTATAGCATTAAAATATCTATTTAATACATTTAGGAGAATAAATTTGTCCAAAAAATTTTTCTTTAAAAAATAATGACAATATTATCATTATAAATGCACTAAATGAATAGGATCCTTTTCCGGCCAGGTCATCCATTCCCTGCATCCTCATTTATTATCTCCTACCAAGAAATTATTAGGAGCGTTGTGATAAATAGGAAAAGAAGCTAGTTTTTGGTCCCCAAATCCGACTCAAAAAAGATTTTTGTCCCCAAAATCTATTGTGGGATTGTAGCCGATGAGGGACCATGTGAAGTGGCTCATTATTACAAATTCTATACAAATATTTTGTAAATACTTATCTTTTAATGAAACAATTGCAAAAAAAATAAAATATATAAGTATTTTGAGATTAAAAAACAATGTAGTGAAAAATTGACGTGACAATTAGCACGTTTAATTGGAAAATAAGTACTTATGAATGTAAAAGAAGAAGTTCGTATAACATTTATCTTATAATAGCATAAAATATAGACTATTGTGTCAGTTTATAAAACATTATAATAAAAGTGTGGTAATATTTCAAATATTTTATGTTTTCTTTGTCCCACTTAAAACTATTTGATGCCGACAAAGTTGGCTGCATACAAATAACTTCAAAAATAGATAAATGTTATAGTGTAATAAAAATATTATTTTTGGCTTATAAAAGTTCTAAGTGGCAAGATTCAGGCCCTAACCACATTTTGTTTAACTGCAGCTACGTAGGAGCCTGTAATCTCTTGCCATCTAGAATTTTTATGAACAAAAACTAATCTTTTTATTGCACAATAGCATTTCTCTCCGCTTCGAGCTATTTAATGCCAACAAAGTTTGCTCCATACATAAAGAGGCCAACATAGTTGCAAACAACCTTATTTATTGCGTCATATGCCATCTGTAGATCAAGATCTTCCTCTATTAGGCTGCAGAGCTCACCACTTTGGTTCAGTGGATTTTTACATGGGAAAATACTAGTTTTTTCATTTTATCTAATTTTTAAAAAATAATATTTACCTAGATCAAGAGAATACTAGAAGAACATCTAACAATTTCCTTTCACATTGAACATAAATTTTCTCCAATAGTTTGGAGGAAATTGTTATTCAACCCACTCTAATTAATGCCAAGTGTCTTCTAACATGTCTGAGTTTTTCAAAAATTAATGTTTGAATTTATGAGTTAGGAGAAAGGAAATAAATGACGTTAAAATGCTAAAGAAAACGGAAGAAGATCTTCTTTAATTTATTTGAATTGAATAATATTTATTTAGTTATATTGGATGGGTATTTTTGTCTTTTCACCTTTTGAGGGACAAAAATACTCCTCCAATATAACTAATTAGATATTATCCACTTCATTTGAACTGAAGATAATCCTAATTCAAAGAAAACTTGTACATCTTACATGTTAGAGGACACTTAACATTTATTAGAGTTAGTTGACCAGATTGGAAGCAATGTTCTCCAAACTGTCCTTTTACATTTAGGTAGTTTGGGGTAAGTGAGTTCACGAACTCCTCTTCAAACTATAAAATTTTACAAAAATTCAAACAGCCCAAAACATAATCGCTGAACCATAGAAATAGTTGAAAAGACCCATTACCATGTATTCATTTTGTTGGAGAGATTTAGGTAGAAACCACCAGCTGCACTGCAACCAACCAACCAACTTAACACCCTCAATTCTCATTCAATTTTTTCTTTTAACCCTAAATGAAGCAAAGACCAACAAATATATATATATATCAATTTTGAGAGGACATAGGGTGACATTTATAATTACTCATTAAAAAAAAAACATATGACACTTTTGAAGACCAGATTTGAGAAATTTTTTAGAGTCCAATGTGTAAGAAATTTCATGAAAAAATAAAGACAAGACATCATTTTTTTACAAATTAATTTTAGCATGTAAAAAACTATTTCTTATTAATGTTGTTATAAAAAACATGTAAGAAGCATGAAGTAATACTAGAAGTCTCTCTTGTTGTATTACAAGAATAATGTGACTTTTAAAATTACTGTTGAGTTTGTGATTAATCATTATAAATTTTGATTAAATGATGATTTTAAAAAGTATCGCATTCTTAAAGCGACGCAAGAGTGATTTATAAAATTACTCAATAAAAAGCATGCCGTAGTAAAAACAAATTTTATTTGTAAGAAATTCCTATCCATAAAAAAAAAAAGGGATAAAAGGAAACAAATAAAGAAAGGGAGGATGAGAAAAAGAGTAACTTGACCTTTTTTTTATTTTTTTATTTTTTATTTTTTTTTATCTAATGTAAACAGTAAGAGGATTCCCAATGGAGAAGTCAAATGGTACTTTTATCTAAAATGACTAATCAAATTTATAAAAAACTCCCTATATTAGATTAACAAAAAAAGAAATGCAAAATAGATATTTGATTGGAT
>NC_081545.1:9419444-9450795 GCF_901000735.1 Corylus avellana | reverse complement strand
TTATTTTTTATTGTTTTTCTTACCTGTTTTCTTTTTTTTCTAAAACTTTTTTCATTTTTTAAGGGATCATTATGAAAATATTTTTTCATAATTTTTAATAAAAAATATTTAAATTATGTAAATAAAAATATAATTAACCTTTAAAATTTCATAGATAAAAAGTTGAAATTTGAACTGTTTTAGTAGCTATTTTGCCAAATTATACGGAGATTATCATAACCGGCGGGCAAGAGGCGGGTTCCACGTGAGCGCGAGGTAAGGGCAATGTTTATCCTCTAGCTCCATAACTATTTTGTCTCTTGCTCGCTATATTTTATGCGTGTAAATATTTACTTGGTTTTTTTTTCGTCTATAAATACCTCAATGCCGATGGCTCTTTCTTTCTCACTGCCTTGCAGTTTCCTCTGTAACCTCTCAATCTCTCTCTCTCCCTCTCTCTCTCTCTCTGGAACGCCATTGGCAAAAGCTACAGCCAACAGACATATCGCGGAACAATCTCTAGTATTTGTACGTTTCACTATCTCTTTCTCTCTGTCTGTGTCTCTCTTTTGTGCATGTAGAAGAGGGTAATGGGATTAGATCCGTCTCTGAAATCTTTGGGGATTGGGTGCCGTCTCTGTTTTTTGGGTTGGACATTTTCTGAGGAAAAGATTTTCTAGGGGATGTTCACAATTACTTTAATTCCCTGGAAAACAGGACTGGGTTTTTATGTGGGTTAGTTTCTACGTCATGGAACTCAAGCTCGAGAGAGAAAGAAGAGAAAAAACAAGATTTTGCTAGCTGGGTTTGTGTTGTTTTCTGCTTTGTTTCTCTCTTATCTGATTTTCTCCCCCTCTTGGATGATTTAAAGAGATGATTTTGCTCTGTGAAATTGAAAAAAATAAAATAAAACGCGTTTTTGGTTAAGCTTGATCAAATATGGCTTGCACAAGACTCGGTTGTCTCCTAGAAGACTATGGTCGGTTACCATTTTGTTGTCTCTTTCCAAAGAGTAGTTTAAATGCTGTATTGGAATTGTCCGGTTCGTTATTTTCGTGGGTCGGCTCTGCCGGAACATGAATTGCAGTTTGTAGGTCGTAATTCGATGCTAGGGAAAATTTTCCTTTGCCTATATATATATGTGTGTGTGTGTGTGTGTGAGAGAGAGTGAAACAGAGGAAGATTAGGAAATTGTTGTTGCTTGTGTTATCTGTCTCCTTGATTCCGAGCACAGATTGGAAGCATCGATGGAGGCACTTTTAGAGGTTTATTGTTCATTACTTAAAGGATCTAGTGCCTTGCATAAGAATTAGCCGGGATTCAAATGTTATCCCTTACCGTTGCTTAGATAAATATTTTTGGATCTTAGTTTTATCATATCAATGTTCTATGTTCTGTTAAAATTTTGAGTTTTGTATTTTTGCATACATGATTGGAATGATAGATGTTTGAATCATGATAAATCTCAAGTTCTTAATAGTTTCTGTTGTGTTATTAAGAGGGTGAGAGATTGTATTGGTTTCTCAATTAGTCTCTATCTTTCTCTGTCCATTTAAATCAAAACTTCATTAGCAAAAGATGAGATGTTAGAGATGTTAGTGTTGTGGACTTAAAATTTTGTTGCTTAATGAAGTTTATTGTTCTGAAGCTCAATATAAGGTTACCAAATATGGCCTTCACCTCGGGGGCAGCTCAATTTACTGGAGACCATGCCTCATGAACCAGAGTTCAAATCTCTCCTTCCTCCCTTGTGGCGAATTACTTATCAAAAAAAAAAAAAAAAAAAGTTACCTAATATGGCTTAATTTCTGAAGTAGTTTCTGCTTCATGGTTTTGTAGTTGCAAGTTAAATGATTTCAATCATTGTAATTTTATTTCCGGTAGGTGCTCTACTCATTGAAAGTTGAGTTGGGTGGGTAGTTGGATGGTAGTTGTGAATTGGCTAGATGTATTCAGGTTTCCCAATTTACTTGCCAAAAACTTTCATGATCTGTTAATTACTTTCCACAAAAAAAATAAAAAATAAAAAAAAAAATAAAAAAGAAAAGAAGAGGAAACTTTTTCTGCAAGGATTTCTAACTATAATATGTTTTTTCTAAGATTTTGAGGTATTGTGATTGTTTTTTAATGCTGTTGTGATTTTTTTGATATATCTTCAATATTTTGATAATTTCAAATTTTGGATTCAAAGCTTGATTGAATCTATGCATAAGCTTCCAAAGATGACATCTTCCATGTAATTTCCTTAAGTCCTTTAATATCTAGCACTGATTAATTTGCCAACATGGGAATGGGATTCTTATAATATTAAAAGTATACAAGGGGATTAAGAGAATAAATTATTTATGATGAGAAGTTGCTTAGAGGCAGTGTATTGTAGATTAAGACACATAATTATCCCCTTGGGATCCCCTCCCCTTGGGGTAAAAATACTTATCAAAAGAATATTAAAAGCAATATAAAATGAATTTGTGAATTAAACTTTCTAGAAGAACCGAAAGGGATAATTCTGTGGCTTAATCTCCAGTACGCTTCCTCTATGCAACTTCTCACCAAAAATAATTTATTCTGATTTGATTAGATATAAATTAGTGGTCCCATGTATTTATTATTTTATCTGACTTTCCCTTTGGGTGGATGGAGACCTTTGTTTCTTTTTGCCCTTTGGCTCTTTCTGTTGTTAAACATAAACCATAGTTGGTGGTATAATAGATTTATTGAACATGAAGAATTTGAGGTGTGTTTGGTTGCTGAGATATATCTTTTGTATCAAGTTGTCTGTCTTCGGGCATCTTTCTCTGCCAACAGAAAAAGAAAAAGTAGAAAAGGAAAACATGTCAGGGGTTTAATGTGTTCTTGATTGAATTGTCAGCTTCTAGGAACTTTTAGTTCAATAGCAAATAGTGATTTGAGATGTGTTTTGCTTCTCTCTCTAGAATTAAGAAATGAACTTTCTTTATTAAACATGCTTTTGAGCTGTAAATTTAGATATGTATGACTCTAACTTTCTTGCTTTTGATTATGTACTCAGATTTAGGTTGAACCAAAGGAGTGCATATTCTCTGCAGCAGATAAATGGACATAGGGCAGTACTTTGAGGAGGCCATGGCTCAAAATGATTCCTTTGGAGAAGATAAGTCTTCCCTAGAGAAGTGGAATGCAATCCCAGATTCTGAAAACAGCACCTCAGGTGGCTTTGACTGCAACATCTGTCTAGAGACTGTGCAAGAACCAGTGGTTACCCTCTGCGGTCACCTCTACTGCTGGCCCTGCTTGTACAAATGGCTTCATTTCCAGAGCTCATCTGCTGAAAATGAAGACCAGCAACAGCAGCAGTGTCCCGTATGCAAAGCTGAAATTTCTCAAGCTTCCCTTGTCCCACTCTATGGCAAGGGCCAAACCACAAAGCCTTCTAAAGGCAAGGCTCCCCATCTTGGTATGGTCATTCCTCGAAGACCTCCTGGTCCTGCTTGTGGGGTTGACAACACAGCAAACGCATACCAAACTCAGCAACTCTATGGTGGCAATTATTCATCATATCAATCACGGCAATACCACCCGAACCCAGGCAGTTATGGTACCACCTCGTCAACTCTTACTCCCGGTAGTGCAACGACAAACATGTTCGATCCAACAATCGGTGTATTTGGAGAAATGGTTTACGCAAGGGTGTTTGGAAACACCATTACAAACTTATATACGTATCCGAACTCGTACCACCTTGCAGGGAGCACTAGCCGAAGAGTCCGAAGGCACGTAATGCAGGCGGATAAGTCGCTCAGCAGAATCTGTTTTTTCCTCTTCTGTTGTGCAATTTTGTGTCTTCTTTCCTTCTGAACATCTCTTTCTTTATACCTGTAAAAATTATGAGTATAAGCACATTCAGCCGGATCTATGTACTACATGTTAGAGATGTCGTGCATTCCCAGAGCTGGGATTATTATATATGTAATTACCAGTGCGTTATAATATACTTCTGTGGAGCATGTCTAAATGTGAACTAAATTGTTTCATTAAGTCAGATACGTGCTTGACTTCAATTTGAAATGTTCATAGAATGATTATTAATGATTAGATGGGTTATGGATAACACGCATCTATGTTGGGTCCTCACATACGCAAAGGAAACATTGGTTTCTTGGGGTTGTAGAGTATGGGAGTGGGCTACCCCAAACGAAGAAGAAAGTGATCACGAATGAAAGAAAAGTCACCAATCGAGACAAAAACAGCCAACTTAATTTGTTGTCATCAAGTTTGCTTGTTAGTTGTTTTCAAAGCAAGAGTCCAAGATCTGAAAAGACCCTATCCACACCAAATCCATCATGGTCACTGGGAAAATGTCATTTTCATTCTTTTGCTTTTTAGGCTTTCTTTCCACTTGGTGAAGTCGGTAGACAACGGTGGCCGTGGCGGCCACAAAAGAGAGCAGGGTAGGGTAGGGCAGCGGAGACCTTCCCAAAAGAGAGCTCACTGCTTTTGATGCCTCCACCTAAGATTTGGGAAGCAGCCGAAAGAAGTCACAGCCCCAGTCGCAGTCAAAAATGTCACTTGTATTTTTTTTAGCACCCACCTACGATGCCTCACCAAACAACAAGCAATTCTTTTATTAGTTTCTGTCCTTTGCAGTTTTGGCTCTAGGTACTGAATGACAAGTATCAATAATGTGTAGTCGCTTTTACTTTCTTAAGAAGGAATATATTGGATGCAATCCCGTGCAATAATTTGTCATATTTATGGTAGTGGACAGCTCCATGTGAAGGGTTGTTTACTTGTATAGGTTATTCGACTATTTAGACAAGTATCCGAACACCTTCGCAAGTAGATTGGTCCCATTCGATTACCTAACAATAAAGTGTCTTGTACAATAAGACTACCTTATTGCACAGTATCTAAAATGTCATATTCTAAGTACTATTATTTGTGTTTCTCTTAATGAATCTGACAACACAAGAAAAAAAACAAAGGGATAATTGAGGAAGTGGGTCTTTCCCACTTCAAGTCACAACTGCAAACGGAGGAGATGAGCAGGATGCTCCTGTGAATCCACCGACGCAGCCAATCTTTTAGGGCTTGTTTGGTAAAAAATTTTAGATAACTTTTTTTCTTTTTTGGGATTGTGATGTGACGTAAAGACAAAATTAATTCTAGGTGGTGGTAATGCTTTTATTTTTTATTTTTTTGGCTAAAATATTAAAAACCTATCCTAAAAGATATTGCCAAACGAGCCCTTGATCCTTTAGGCAATGCCCATCTTCTGATCTAAAATTGTTCTTCTCTTTTATTTATTTATTTTTTACTTGTTTTATTGTAGCCGGCCAATAGACATTAACTCTCCTCTTAATTTCCACCAAACATGATGTGACATAATAACCTATGGAGCCGTGATTCAGAGCACGCCGTGTGCTAAGCACGCCAGGCAGCAAATTTTTTTTTTTAATATTTTAATAAAAAAATAATAGTAATAATAATTATTATTTTTTGCCCGCGTGCTGCTATTTATCTTCACCCTAACCTATGATACATAGCAGCTAAAATGCTGTGCTGGGCAGTTCTCATTTTCTTATTCCACTTGTGAATCAAAGAGAGAAATGGCCAAAAGGAAAACAAGGAAGAAATTGATTTTTTTTTTTTTTAAAGGGAAAGCATTCCATACTTATTCATTGATAAAAGGTCGCGAGCGAGAGTTCTTACAAACAGAGCAACAAACTCTGAAGCAAATCATACATGAAGCTAAAATTATAGTTATCAACCAATCAGGCCACAATCACTAACCCATGACTATTCATCAGGTTTAAAATCAGATCTACACCAAACATACATAATTCAATGCATAGGTAGTACTTATTCTTCGGCCCTGAGAGCAAAGAACCCTTATGCCGAAACTCATCATCTTCGATCCGACAACGAGGATAACATTCACATCCATAACCCAAAGGTCTGGACCAAAAGCAAAACGGGCAAATCATAGAGAGAGGACAGAGCCTTATTACAAACAAAAAAACAAGAAAGAAAAAACGTACAAAGAAATAAAACAGGAAAGTAAATAACAAATACATGAAAAAATGGAAATACAACAAAAGAAAGCCCACAATACAGGGAAAATAACAGGAGAAGCACACAAAGCGGATGATAGTAGCCGAAAGAAAGCCGATCGCGTGCTGGCTGAAAATCGACCCGAAAGGTGGCGTTAGAAGCTTATCGCGGGGGGACATGTGAAAAGACCCGGCAGTAGATGGTGTACGGCATGCAGGCGTGGAGGAGATCAGTGGCGCACTCAATGAAACTGGGGGGAGAGTTTGAGTGAATTCCCCAAGAGCGGCACCCACAAAGTATGCCAAATAAGCAAAAACACAACGAGAAGCGAATGGTAAATAACAGGCAAAAACAGGAAAGGAAAAAAGTCACAAAAACATAACAGAAACAAATCATAGCTGGAGCAACGAATCTGGTATGAAAGGTGGGATGGACACTGACAGATATGGAGAGCAAGAAGGCGGGGCACGCGTCGAGGTGGGTTAGACAGAGGAAGGGAGATCGAGCCAAGGCAAGCCGATCCAAAGCCATGCCCGACCCATACAAGACGCGGCAGAGACAGATGGTAGTGGAAAAAGGCGGCACGGTAGAGAACGACTATGCGGGCACAGCGGTAGAGGGAGAAAGGCAAAACGCCAAAGAACAAGACAAAAAGGGAAAGGGGTGGCACAGAAGGAGGAAAACCGCACAAGCCGAAGGGGGAGGAGGGAGGCAACAAAGATAGGGGCATCAAGTAAATAGGCTAGCTCACCATGCGGAGGGGGCGAGGGGAGGAGGGAGGCACTTTTGATGTGATATAAAAGTACAATAAATTTTAAATTTTTTGTAAAATAAATGTAAAAACAGTTGTTTGTTAATGAAAATGGATAAGACACATACTTTGTCTTATCCATTTTCATATTGAATGAGTGGTCTTATCAATAATTTCTACCTCAGGATGAGGATTTAGATCCTCAAAATTTTCTTTAAATTTGAGATTCTCAAATTTATATCATGTTTCAGTATTTAATAAGGAAACATGACTCATTAAATTTTTTAAGAATGGTAGCTTCCTCATTAAATGTTAAAACAAGGTTTATTTTAAAAGCTTAAATGAACGGCTGAGATTTATAAATTTGAGAATAGGAGATCTCAATCTTTAAGATGAAGGATGAAAGGTTGAAAATTTCAGCCCATTTATTCACATTGTAGAGGAAATGTCAAAAGTTATGAATGCCACTCAATTTGCATTTGCAGGAGTCTCAAATTGCAGCTTTGGGATTCAGATTATCAATCTCAGGAAACAAACAAAAAAAACACACAGAATGAATTCACATTTGTAGAAACTTTTCCTCTTTATTGGGTTATTTTTATTATTATTATTATTTTTTTCTAATTTCCTATATTAAATTAATATATGTTTAAAATACATATAAAAATTACATATATTTTTAATTTTAATATGCATTTTTAATATAACATGTTATATTTTTAAAAAGATAACACAACATTATCTTATTCTTAATCTGAAATACTGGGGAAGTGTAAAAAAAACGTGAAAAATATGAATTATTATTTTAATAGCCGAACTTTTCTATTCAACTTTATCCACGCTGAGGTGTAATAAAAAAATTCTCACGTTTAACACCTTTCAGATTTGTAGATTTTTTCGATTAACAACTAATTAATTGCTGTATATGATAATCTTTTTTTTTTTTCTTTTTTTTTGTGGTTAAAGATGTCTCATCTTTTTGCTTTTTGACCGTTCGATGAGTCCAACATATGATAAATATCTCTCTTACCTTTTCCTTTTAGGGTTTGTTGGCTACGGACAAAATCATTTGATGAATTATGATGAAGATGGACATGTTTTTCATGGTTAAACGTGGAAAATTTATGCTTCAAAATCCCTTTTTCTTTTCTTTCACATTCATGTTCTAACATGTTCTTGACAACTTCATCCCATTGTCGACAAGCAGTAAGGTCAGATAAAATATCAATAGCTATTAAAGTGTAGGGCCTGTTTATTTTTTTATTTTAAACTGCAACAACATGAGAAGGGGACCATTACATTTAACACAAAACATAGAAAAATGGTTGGGCAACTCAACAAGAGGTCTCAATATAATCAGATCGGTGGGGATAAACATAAATTAAAAGAAATTGTGCCAAACAAATAATACGGTTCCATAATTCTTGAGATAAGAGGTAAGAAAAGAGACTATCAATTAAGACAGTTTGAGATGGGGTGATAAGGAGATGCACGAGAAAGGGCACGAACTTCGAAAGGTCCCTCAATCATTTTGAAGCCCCACAACAGCAAGGAGGACATTAAAAGTGGTCGGATCGAAGCCACGGACAAGAGGCACCAGCATAGTTACAACCAGATCTAAAGATCACCATAGGAATAAACAAGAAACAATGGAGAACTAATGTGGGATTGAGTATGGAGTCGAAGATTAGGCATGTGAACCAAAAAGACATTAGAGAGGCAGTAGCGCATTGACCACAAGTGTGGAGGGAGAAACGAGCTCTCCACTTTGTTTGCCTATTTATTTAAGTTGAATTAAGGTACTCGGAACTTTGAGTTATACGCCAACTAAAAGAATAATCCTAAACTAATATGCGCTATCACTTCAAAAAAAAAGAAAAAAAAAAAAGAATAGTAGTACTTAAACTACAATAAAAGCTATATATAATCATTGTAAAATCAGCCTAATATAAGACTAATTTTCTGGAATGTGGCAACAAATTCACTTAAGGTTGAGTTAGACACTTTAAGCATTCAGCTATGGATGCCTAGCGAGATCCTATTACATCCTGCAATAAAATATTTAAGATAAGTGAATGCAATTTAGGAGGACAGATAATTATTTAAAACTGACCAAATATCTGACATATCTATCCAAATATATCTTTTAAAAAATGAGCTTTTAGTTCAACACTGTAAAGCTTAAATGCCGCTGCTTGTTGATTTTATTATTTTTATTCATTGTAAAGCTTATGGTTTGGAGAAGTGCTAGGGAGCCAAATAGATGAACTTAAAAAAAATTTCAAATTGATATGGCAGAGTTTTTAAATTTTTTTAAAAAATGCAATTCTCTCTCTCTTATCTGTCACTTACGGTTTTTAGATTATGGTTTGATATATAATGAGGAAAAAAAAAAGTCAGTTTTCTCTTGGTTGTGAAAAGGTGTGATGACTTCCATGGCTATTAGTTGTAGTGTAACAACTAATATGAAAATCCCCCTTTGTACCATTTTCCTTATTTGATTTGAAAAAAAAAGAAAAAAAAAAGGGAAAAGTCTCATTGGATGCCAATGAGATGCTATATAGCAACTAAAAAGAGGAGAGATACTTCAAAGCAGAAGATTAGGGCCTTCTCCTCCTATATTAATAAATAAAAATTAAAAATTAAAAAATTAAAAAAAGGCCTTCTCCTACAATGCTCATCACTCAAAGGAAGGAAATGAACTGTATGGGCTTGCAGTCAAAATATGGGGTTCGTATACTGCTTATATAAAGAAATGACAAATAATGGAATGAGAATAAGTTTCACGTAGGGCCACAATTTGGATATGACCGGCAAAATTAGCACAAACTCAACACAAAATTAGTGGATTAAGATTGAGATGTTTGACATGTTAAATTAAATGAGTTAAGCTTAACTTATATAGTCTCGTACCCATGCTTCGACACGGGACATTTAAGGTTAGTAATGTTTGACACAACCCACGAATCCAACACAAACTCAACACGAAATTAGCAAGTTAAGATTAAGGGATCTTACTTGTTTAATTAAAGGACAAAGTTTTCTTTCAAAGTTCTTCCAACCCAGTCTATAAAAATGACATGTATCATTTGAACATATGAGATGCACATGATTTTTTAATAACGGGAACAAAGTTGAAATAAATAATATTAAAAACTTATATGCATCTCACATGTTATTAGAAAAAAAGACACAAGTCATTTTTATAGACTGAGTTGAAGGAAGTTCCTCCAACCCAGTTTGGAGAAAAATTATGTCTTTAATTAAATAGGCCGAGTTAAGATTGACATATTTAGTCTTATTTCCATGCTTCGAGACAACCTGCACCCGACATGCGAACACGAATAGTCAACCTAATTTTAGGTCAAGAGGGACAAAAATGAGAGAAAATTATAGGGAGGTAAACTCCATTTTGCAAAACGCATAATTAGTAAATCTAAACTAGCAGCCACGAGGTGAATCATGCCATATGAAACGCTATAGATTAGGTAATTCAACATTTAATGGCAATTCAATTAAATACTTCCCATAGCTTTACAAATAATTCAGCTGCTGCCATCAGACTTGAGGTCCATTAGTTACACCATTACCCCCCAGAGTCTCACCATCTACATCCTGATCATCCCCTTCCACCTGACCATCTCCTTTCAAATAATCAGAGGCTCTGGAACCTGGGTTTTCACTGCTAATGTATTTTAGTAATCTTTCATCTATATCTGTTGATAAATGACAATGATCTCTAAGTAACCTCAAGATCTCCTCTGACCCTTCCACGTTCCCCTGCTCTTTCAAGTACTCCAGACATGAACCCAAAATATAACGGTTGGGCCGCCATCTTGCTCCACCTGCCAAGAATGCTTTCTTAAGTGTCACCACCGCCTTTTCCATCTCCCCGTGTGCACGATATCCAGTTGCCATTCGTTCCCACATGATCGAGTCCAGCTCCCTCCCACTCTCTACAAGTCTGTTTATATATGCTTCAGCCTCTTCCAAAAGACCCTTCTTGCAATAACCAGTGATCAGCACGCGTGGAACCCGTATGTCGAAGAATGTATCCCCAGATTCCCACTCCTCAAAGATCTTCTTGGCACCTTCAATGTCATCCAGCTTCACTAACGAGCTTATCATACAAATATAACCTGAATTCAAGACTTTCCCCATATTTCTGTAGAAATCCCACATTCGAAACACCTCGTCTTTATTCTGAATAGCAGTGTACAGAGTAAGGAAGATTTCATAAGCAGACCTCCTTGATTTACTGCTAACGTGCTGCTCTGCTTTCTTCACCATTTCCAAAGTCTTTCCATGCAGACCAGCTTTCAAATACCCATTTGCTGCAACAACATAAGCATTCCAGTCGATGGTGATTACAGGATCAGCTTCCATCTTCACTAGAAGCTTCTCCATTCCCTCTATGTCAGAGGTGGCAGCATAAGCATTCAACCTGATGTTAAATGTGAACGTATCCCACTCAATGCCCTTCTCTTCCATCTCTTGCGTTAGAATGTCTAGTTTCTCAGTTTTACCTATCCGAGAATATAGGCTTAACATAACATTATAAGACAGAGATGATTTCAGAAAATCTAGCTCCCTCATCTTCTGCATGGTAGCTTCTGCTTTATCCAGAGACTTATGTTCAGCATAGCAGTTTAAAAGAGCTCCATATACCTGTAGGATTCTCGAACTGTCTGGGATGCTACCAAAATACTTCTCTGCTTCTTCCAGGCCATGAACTTTTGAGATCAAATCTAACTGAATTGCAATGTCTCCAGGGGGTCGGCCATGGTTCGTTTGGTCACTCAACCATTCACATATCTGACACAAAACAAGATCCCAAAGCATCAATACAAAGATTACAGTCACATCATGCCAAACTACGATAACTTGAGCAGAAAATCACTTTGACATACAGGTTCTCAGAAGGACTTCCTCAATTAACTGCAGCCAAAATAGCATACGGGAAACCAAGTTTCAACTATCAGTATTAAAGCTATAAAGATATGTACTAACCAACATTAATGTAACTCAATGTTTCAAGTAGCGGAAATATAAGTTATTGAGTAGAGAAGCAACACCAGCAATCATGTGGGCATTGGTGGAAATAAATTGATAGAAAAAGAAAGTTAACCATGCACAAATTTTTTATGGACCTATGAAAGAAGTTGGTGTTAATGTCATAATATGACTTGAGAGATGCATTAACTTATATATCACAGTTCTTCTATGTAATTTTTTTTGTTCAATTTTTTTATTGAAACTGTTGGTTTGACACCAATGCATTATTTCCCTAGGTTCAGCTTTTGCCAGTTATTGCAATGAAGTCAACAACATCACCCAAACTTTTTTTTTTTTTTTTTTTGGATGAATGATTTATTTTCATTAATCACAACAAAAAATTACAACCACACTCTAGCAGTGAGCTAGAAACCAACAGAAAACAAACACCCCAGCTCCTACACAGCAAAAACACCCATAACTCTAGCCACAACACTGACAAAACACTATAGCAGACAACAAAAAATCAAGTCTGCAACTAATGAAGAATATCAAAACCAATACCCCAACTTTCACAAAGGGCACATTTCAAATCAGACTTTTTAAACCTCCCCTTCCAACTGATGCGGTGCTTGATGTCCCATACCACAGTACACAAGATTTGTTCGTCCGTTCTCAGGGTTTTTCCATGTTTTATACCATGCCTGTGCCACCAAAGATGATAGACAGCAGCACCAAAGATTAGCTCTCAAATGATCACTTTTCCAGTTACTGATACCGAAACAAACAATATCTGACCAATCAATAGGGGGATCAGGAATCAACCCCTTACTCATAAGAGTCTTCCACAGCGGGGTACTAAAAAAACAGCCAAAAAATAGATGATCAGCAGATTCAATATAGCCACGACAAAAAACACAAGAAACATCACCACCCATGCCCCAACCCTGCAACTTCTCACCAGTTATAAGACCCTTGCAGAAAACAAGCCAAATAATGAAAGCTTGTTTAGGTATGGCTAAAGCAAACCAAACCAATCTCCACCACTCAACTTTAAGCCTCCTGGTCCCAATAACATCACCCAAACTTATCCCAACTATTTTAGTGTTCCATATCTTCAACTTTTAAGAACTTGCACAGCATTACATAAAAATAATAAAAAAATAAAATATCAAAAGCTGCATTTGGTTAAACGTAGATGGCCATGTAAAAGTTAGTAGTAATTGCAATGAAAACAATGCTTGAAAATTTGCAATGACGATAGGGTTATAGTAACACTGGTGCAAATGATGAGGGTGGTGGTGAGAGTGGTAATAAGGAATGACATTTCAAATTCAATTTTAGGTTAACTTACAAATGCACATGCATATATACCTGAATACTTATTTCTTCCATTAGCCAAAATGCACTCCCGTAAATACCCATATACATAAAATAGACATACACAGATACATCTACACATGCATATACATACACATACGCAAAATATATGTATATATATTATGGGAAATGAAACCTCTAGAGCGTGCTTGTAACGACGGTATCTGCGAAGCTGCTTCATTGTTCTAAAGAGGTCGGATTCCTCGATATGTCTTCCTTCCTCGAGCCACTGGTCGATGACTCGAATGATCGGAACCCTAGGATCTCCGGCCCGCCAAATCCGACGGTGGAGAGCGTCTACTGGGGGTGGATTCCTGGCCAGGTTTCCGGTGGAGTAGAAGACAGCACTGAAAACCCTCGAAATTTCATAGCCACGCCATGGATTTGAGCGAAGAAGCTTCATTTCGGAGAGAGAGCGAGAGAGATGAAATCCAGTAGATAGGCATGGGAGGGTTTTTGGGGTTTAAGGGTTTTAATGGGCTATTTTTGTGAGGCCCTTAAAATTAGTATGGACTTCACCGCTTGAACAAGAGGGAGGGCAAGCCCAATCTTGGGGTTTTAAATTCTGCTAGAGGAAACTAGAACGAAATTTTCAAAGGGAGAATGTTTGGTTGAGGGTTTGGAGATTTCATCCAAACATTTGGAATAGGATATTCTCCGATCCATATTGGACAGGAGAATATATAGTTACTGGTCAGAATCTCTCTATTGAGATATAGAGATCCTGAGGATATAAATAGGACATCTGTCTAATTAATAATATATATATATTATAAAAAACTAAGGGGTGGCTGGCCACCTATTGGGGGTGGCTAGACCACCCCAATTGGGGCTGGGGGTGGCGTCTAAAGAGATCCTGGCCATTAATTGGATATTCTCCAATTCATATTAGACTGGAGAGGATCCTATTCTCAAACATTTGGGAAAAAATTTCAAAAGATGAGACATGAATATTTAATGTATTTGCTCTTTTGCTTTTTGTGTTTTTAAAATTTCTTAATTCATCAGTGTTTCAAAATTTAGTGGAATCTGGTGAAATATTTCCAATGGTCGACAAATTGAAAGATTTTGAGTAGTTTTGATTTTGGACCATATAAAATGAACGAAGTTTTTCGCAACTTGGGTGGATAAAATTAAACTGAGACCCAATCTACTAAATTGATATCTGTCTTTACAACTAGTGACATTGTCAATGTAAACTAACATTTATTTTTCAAGTACGTGATTCTTAAATGTATTTTTAAAAATATATCTAGAAATCATATGTTCTAAGAAGGATATTAGTCAATTTAATACACTGGTTGAAAGAATTCCCTCTATCCCACCTTATTTCCAATTCAGAGAAAAACTCTGATTAAAGGGATTAAAATCAAAACATTACTACATAATAATTATTTTGCAATAACATCCTATAAAAATTTCCTTTTGTCTAGAAGTATTTGGTCAAGCCAAATGACTGTATCATCTAATATCAGCTGCTGTTAGACAGAACCAACATGTTGGGGGTTATAGAACCCTGTTGATGCCTCTTGTTGCACAGACCCAACACATGGCCTCAAGAAGAACAAACACTAATCTAAGCAACGAAAATTATTTAAACCTTTTAGTAGAAAATTGGTGTTTTCATTATAGAGAAAGGATTGGATCATTAGAATGGAATCAGCAAACTAAATAAAAGCAATGCTACAAAATATAGTCAAATTTTGACCTTTCATTTTATTAACTTACATTTATCTCTCTCACCCTAAATCATGTCGGTCTCTCTCACTCTAAACTCAACCTCCTTCTACGGCAACAACGTTTCAAAATACTTTCTTATAGAAGTTGATGGTTGTACAAAGTTTATTTGATCAGTTTCATGAAAATATAGAAGTTGACGGTTGAAAATTCGTTTACTTTTTCCATGCTTTTTTTTATTTTATTTTTTTTTTTTTATGCTTTTCATTTTAAACTACACATATAGGAACGAATTTAGTTTGTTTTACTTTATTTTTTAGATTAAGGGAAGATTGAAATGATTTATTTGATTGTATTAAATATTGAGTGAAAGATTTTGTTATTTTTGTATCCTTAAAAAAAAAAAAAATAAATAAAAAAGAAAGAAGATCTTTTCCTTTATATTTCCAACCTCAATTATTCTAGGATTATTATGTTTCCTTGTATATTTTAGGTTTAGTATAGAGTTTTTTGCTTATGACTCATAGCCTCTTTATATATAGAAGTCACTGTAATCATATTATATACACAATCATAATAGAAGAGATGTAGTTTTATATGCTTCCGCTCTCTCTCTTCTCTCTCTTTCTTCTGCTTATAATATATTATCCAATATATTTAACATGTGTTTTGATTTTATGACAAATTATATTTTGTCCAAAAAACAGCTGAAATTGGAAGAAAATTGTGATTTCAATCATTAACCAGACAATCGGCTAGAGACCACGCCTCATGAAGCGAATATCACTAGTTCGAATCCTCCTCCCCCTCTTGTGTGGACATGTCAAACAAAAAAAATATATATATCTGACAAGCCGATATAAAAGTAATTCTGCTTTTGACCCAAGTGTTGGTTGGTCAAGCCTTGGGATTTTTCTTGGCTCACATATGTCATTACTTGAAAATATTTGAAGTGATTTCACAGTATGTTGGGGCAATTTTGGCACTTTACCATGACAAAATGGTTGAATTGCTCCCTCCAGCTATTTTTCTTCTGATGGTTGATTTTTTCCTGAATCCTAACCCCTACATGTTAATACTGCCAGTCCCTAATTTCTATATGTCTCTTTCATGTCATTCAGATATCTCAGTGGATGACTGACCGAAGATATTTCGAACTATCACCAGTTGATGTTGCGCTTAGGATTGAATTAATTCACAGAGTTCGTGGACTAGAGCATGCAGAATATTACTTTAATAATATATCAAACAATCTGAAAACGGATAGGATATATGGTGCTCTTCTCAGTGGCTATGTTCGAGAGAAATCCGTTGAGAAAGCTGAAGCCATTATGGAAATAATGAGAGAGATGGATATGGCAGCATCATCATTTCCTTACAACATGTTGATTAACCTTTACTCTCAAACTGGAGAACACGATAAAATCGACATGTTGATGCAAGAGATGGAAAGGAAGGGAATACCTCAAGATAAGTACACATTGCTAAACCGAATGGCTGCTTACATTGCAGTATTTGACATTTCTGGGATGGAAAGGATTTTAAATAGGATGGAGGAGGATAAGAACTGTTTTGTTAGTTGGAAAGTGTATTCCATGGCAGCAAGTGGGTATCTGAAAGTTGGGTTGATTGAAAAGGCTCTTGCAATGCTGAAAAAAAATGGAGGAAAACATGCCCCTTCTGAGGAGGAAACTGGCATTAAAGTTTCTTCTTACTCACTATGCAAACACTGGCCTTAAGAAGGAGCTTTACAGAGTCTGGAATACGTACAAGCCATCAAAAGAACTAATAGATGGACCAATAGATAAACAATATGCCTGCATGGTTTCATCTCTTGCAAAGCTGGGTGATATTGAGGGGGCTGAGAAGATCTTTCAGGAGTGGGAGACCCGATGCACCTTGTATGACTTTCAGGTATTGAATAGCCTTCTTGCTGCTTACTGCAAAAACGGTCTCTTCGATAAGGCAGAATCAGTTGTAGAGAAGGCTGTAGAAGGAAGAACACCTTATGCCAGTACATGGGCTGTGTTAGCCGTAGGTTACATGGAGGATAAGAATATGCCCAAGGCAATTGAGATGTTGAAGAAGGCACTGTTGGTTGGAAGACAAGGTTGGCGACCAAATTCTATTACTTTGTCCAACTGTCTCGATTACTTAGAAGAGCAAGGGGATATTGAAGGAATGGAAGAATTCTTAAGACTTTTAAAGAACTCGGGCCCTTTGAGCAGGGATATGTACCATAGTTTGCTGCGGACATGTGTCAGAAATGGAAAATCAGTTTCTGAGTTTCTTGATCAGATGAAAATTGATGGCTTCACTGCTGATAAGGAAACAGAGAAGATCCTTGAAAACTTCAAGGAACTCTAGCAATGGGTGGGCCTAAGAGGTTATAGCTGGTTCAAGAGACCTCAAAATTCCTGTTTGCCATGCCATCAATATACAATTTTGGTTTCCCTCTTTCTTTTCACCATGGCCTTTTGATGGCTTGATCTCACATCTGCATTGCGAAATCATTGGTGTATGTTTTGAAATGAATTGAAACTTTTATGTGACAGCTGAGATGAGGTATTGACTCTCAGATTTTGAATCTGTTTATTATCCATCTCAATTCCTAGCATCTCAAAGCATTTATCTGTGATCTGATAAAACTATAAAGCTGTGTTGTATGTTGAGTTTGGTCTGTGCTTATAAAATAAGCTTTTTACTTCCTTAATATACTGCAGGAGTTCTACCTGTTGCAGGATAATGGTGTCTCTAAATTCTGACTGGGTGTTCCTTTAGGACAGGCCTGAGCAGAAGAGAGGATACTGAAATAGAAGCAGGAGTATAGAGCCTCAGCCATAAAGGTCATAATTGAACTTTAGGTTAAGTATCCGATGAGGTTGATGTTGCAAGTTTTGACTATTTTTTGTAGCATTGCTTTTATTTAGTTTGCTGATTCCATTCTAATGATCCAATCCTTTCTCTATAATGAAAACACCAATTTTCTACTAAAAGGTTTAAATAATTTTCGTTGCTTAGATTAGTGTTTGTTCTTCTTGAGGCCTTGTGTTGGGTCTGTGCAACAAGAGGCATCAACAGGGTTCTATAACCCCCAACATGTTGGTTCTGTCTAACAGCAGCTGATATTAGATGATACAGTCATTTGGCTTGACCAAATACTTCTAGACAAAAGGAAATTTTTATAGGATGTTATTGCAAAATAATTATTATGTAGTAATGTTTTGATTTTAATCCCTTTAATCAGAGTTTTTCTCTGAATTGGAAATAAGGTGGGATAGAGGGAATTCTTTCAACCAGTGTATTAAATTGACTAATATCCTTCTTAGAACATATGATTTCTAGATATATTTTTAAAAATACATTTAAGAATCACGTACTTGAAAAATAAATGTTAGTTTACATTGACAATGTCACTAGTTGTAAAGACAGATATCAATTTAGTAGATTGGGTCTCAGTTTAATTTTATCCACCCAAGTTGCGAAAAACTTCGTTCATTTTATATGGTCCAAAATCAAAACTACTCAAAATCTTTCAATTTGTCGACCATTGGAAATATTTCACCAGATTCCACTAAATTTTGAAACACTGATGAATTAAGAAATTTTAAAAACACAAAAAGCAAAAGAGCAAATACATTAAATATTCATGTCTCATCTTTTGAAATTTTTTCCCAAATGTTTGAGAATAGGATCCTCTCCAGTCTAATATGAATTGGAGAATATCCAATTAATGGCCAGGATCTCTTTAGACGCCACCCCCAGCCCCAATTGGGGTGGTCTAGCCACCCCCAATAGGTGGCCAGCCACCCCTTAGTTTTTTATAATATATATATATTATTAATTAGACAGATGTCCTATTTATATCCTCAGGATCTCTATATCTCAATAGAGAGATTCTGACCAGTAACTATATATTCTCCTGTCCAATATGGATCGGAGAATATCCTATTCCAAATGTTTGGATGAAATCTCCAAACCCTCAACCAAACATTCTCCCTTTGAAAATTTCGTTCTAGTTTCCTCTAGCAGAATTTAAAACCCCAAGATTGGGCTTGCCCTCCCTCTTGTTCAAGCGGTGAAGTCCATACTAATTTTAAGGGCCTCACAAAAATAGCCCATTAAAACCCTTAAACCCCAAAAACCCTCCCATGCCTATCTACTGGATTTCATCTCTCTCGCTCTCTCTCCGAAATGAAGCTTCTTCGCTCAAATCCATGGCGTGGCTATGAAATTTCGAGGGTTTTCAGTGCTGTCTTCTACTCCACCGGAAACCTGGCCAGGAATCCACCCCCAGTAGACGCTCTCCACCGTCGGATTTGGCGGGCCGGAGATCCTAGGGTTCCGATCATTCGAGTCATCGACCAGTGGCTCGAGGAAGGAAGACATATCGAGGAATCCGACCTCTTTAGAACAATGAAGCAGCTTCGCAGATACCGTCGTTACAAGCACGCTCTAGAGGTTTCATTTCCCATAATATATATACATATATTTTGCGTATATGTATGTATATGCATGTGTAGATGTATCTGTGTATGTCTATTTTATGTATATGGGTATTTACGGGAGTGCATTTTGGCTAATGGAAGAAATAAGTATTCAGGTATATATGCATGTGCATTTGTAAGTTAACCTAAAATTGAATTTGAAATGTCATTCCTTATTACCACTCTCACCACCACCCTCATCATTTGCACCAGTGTTACTATAACCCTATCGTCATTGCAAATTTTCAAGCATTGTTTTCATTGCAATTACTACTAACTTTTACATGGCCATCTACGTTTAACCAAATGCAGCTTTTGATATTTTATTTTTTTATTATTTTTATGTAATGCTGTGCAAGTTCTTAAAAGTTGAAGATAAGATGAGAACAAGTAGGTGGTTTCAATATTTCGCCCAAGGCAATTGAGATGTTGAAGAAGGCACGTTATTGGAAGACAGGGTTGGCGACCAAATTCTATTACTTTTGTCCAACTGTCTCGATTACTTAGAAGAGCAAGGGATATTGAAGGAATGGAAGAATTCTTAAGACTTTTAAAGAACTCGGCCCTTGAGCAGGGATATGTATCATATAGTTTGTTGCGGACATGTGTCAGAAAATGGAAAAAAAATCAGTTTCTGAGTTTCGATTAGATGAAATTGATGGTTCAATTTCTGATGAGGAACAGAGAAGATCCTTGAAACCCCAAGGAACCTAGCAATGTGTGAGCCTAAGAGGTTATAGCTGGTTCAAGAGACCAAAATTCCTGTATGCCATGCCATCAATATACAATTTGGTTTCTCTCTTCTTTTCACCATGGTTTGATGGCTTGATCTCACATCTGCATTGCAAATCATTGGTGTATGTTTGAAATGAATTGGTCTCTTTATGTGACAGCTGAGACATTGAGGTATTGACTCTCAGATTTTGAATCTGTTTATTATCCATCTCTTCCTAGCATCTCAAAGCATTTACCCGTGATCTTGATAAAACTATAAAGTTGTGTTATGTTGAGTTTGTTCTGTGCTTATAAAATGCTTTTACTTCCTTTTAATTAAGGAAAAAAAAAAAAAAAAAAAACCTGAACGAAAAATTTCACAAAACAAAACAAAAACATATTCATCTCTACCTAATCTCTAATTTAAAACGGTGTTTGGTACCCAAAAAAAAAAAAAAAAAAAAATTCTCAAGAAACAAACTAAAGATCATCAATTCACAATTGCTAAAAATTTATACATAAAAGTACAAAGATACATTCATCTCGAATATCTCATACCTCAAATTATAGTTTCGAGTCACATATATTTTCATGAAACTAATCAAATAAACTTTGTGCAACCGTCAACTTCTATAGGAAAGAGTTTTGAAATGTTGTTGCCGTAGAAGGAGAGTGTGAGTTTAGAGTGAGAGAGACCGACATGATTTAGGGTGAGAGAGATAAATGCGAGTTAATAAAACGAAAGGTCAAAAGGAATTAATTAAGAAAAAATTGTGTTTTAATAAAGGGAGAGATATTAATGAATTAAGACACTTAATTTATTAAAAAAAAAATCGTGATTTAGGGTGTGAGAGATAAACATAAGTTAATAAAAAGAATGGTCAAAATGAATTAATTAAGGAAAAATCGTATACTTAATTCATTAAAAAAAAATAGAATAAGGGAAAACCCCCTTTCAGTATTTGCACGGTTCAATTATTAAAAATTATGAGTAAAAAAATTTAATTTAATTTTTTTTTTTTTTTTTAAATGGACACATGAGTTAATAAAAAGAAATGTCAAAAGGAATTAATTAAGGAAAAATCGTACACTTAATTCATTAAAAAAAATAGAAAAAGGAAAAACCCCTTTCAATATTTGCACGGTTCAATTATTAAAAATTATAAGTAAAAAAATTTAAAATTTAAACAAAATATTGTTGGTGTGAAATAAAAAAGGTTAATTTCATTTATATTATTTGTTTCCTTATTTGATTCGGATATTAATAATACTTAATTTATTGAATAATTTATGTATGGAAAATTCTTGAAATATAATCAACACAATTAATTATACTCTAATTAATGACCGGAGGTAAAAATAAAAAAGGGTTCAGATATTAAAAACATGGACACGTGTCACAATTCTAAGCATTCTCAAATATTAAAAAATATGGACACGTGTCTCTATTCTAAGCACTTTCTACGTCAAAACTCGGCTTATATATATATATATATATATATATATATATATATATATGAAAAGAGAGACGGCCTTAGGGTTTTCACTTTCTCTAGGCCGTAGCTCAGTAAGCCCTCCTTCTATATGAGGGGCCACGCTTGTTGCCTCCCTCCTCCCCCTCGCCTGCCCTTGCACCGGGTGACAGTAGTTTACTTGTTGTCCCTGGCCCAGGTTCCCTCCTCCCTACCCTTTCTCTACCGCCCCTTCCTCTTTGTTCCACTTTTGTCCTTGGCAGGGCTCTCTGGTTGTTTTCTGCTCCTTTCCTTTTTGTTTTTTTTGCTATGTTTTTGGTGTGATGTTCTTGTAGCCTTGCTTGTGTACCACTCGGTGTGGGTGCTGATTTTGGGGGTTTCTTTCAAACTCCCATCAGTTTTGTTTTGTGTTCTTCGCCGATCTCCTCAGCCCGCTCTGCCGCCCACCGTCTGATGCTGGGTCTTTCCTCATGCCCCTCTAGCGATGAGTTTCAACGTCCCCTGTTGCGATGGTTTTTCGGCTTGTTGGCAATCGGTTTCGCCACCCTCCGTCCACTGTTTTGGGCTTTTTTCGTGTCCCCACCATGTCGAGCTTCCATCGTTCCCTTCCGGTGTCGGTTTCCGACGAGTGCACAATCGGCATCCATTCTGCGTGTGCCTGTTCCCGTTTGTTTTATTTTCCTTGTATTGTCTTTGTTCATGTTTTTTCCCTGTATGCATTTCATTCTTGTTATTTGCTTGTAATAAGGTCCTGCCTCTTTGGTTCGCCCACGTTTTATTTCGGTGTTTTTGCTTCTGTTTTGTAATAAGGCTTGGCCACTCGATCTGCCTGCTTTGAAGTGAACTGAACTTTGGTCCAGATTTTTTAGGTCGTGGATGTGAATTTTAGTCCAAACCTTCGAGTTGTGGACGTGAACTTCATCCTGGCTTTTAGGTTGAGAAGGAATTTGCGCTACCTATGTATTGGATTGCGTCTGTCTTATGCAGATCTGTTATTTCAACTGAAAACTAGTCATAGATTAGCGAAGGTTTTAGGTGATGTTGTATCCTTATAGCTTCGGCTATAATTTGCATTTTCAAGGCTTTGTGCTCCTGCGATGTAAGAGCTTTATGCTCGTGATTTTGGATTGCGTCTGTCTTATGCAAATCTGTTATTTCAACTAAAAACTAGTCATAGATTAGCGGAGGTTTTAGGTGATGTTGTATCTTTATAACTTCGGCTATAATTTGCATTTTCAGGGCTTTGTGCTCCTGCGATGTAAGAGCTTTATGCTTGTGATTATTTATCAATGAAATTGGAATGTATTTCTTTCAATATATATATATATATATATATATATATATATATATATATATATATATATATATATATATATATGAAAAGAGACATAAGTGATTTTTATAAACTGGGTTGAAGGAAGTTCCTCCAACCCAGTTTGGAGAAAAATTCTGTCCTTAATCAAATAGGCCAAGTTAAGATTGACATTTTTTTTTTTTTTTTTAATTTTTTATAAGCAAAGAGGGGAAGGGGAAAGGACTACAAAGGCAGGTCTCTCCCGCTCCTAAACCGAAAGGAGGAGAGAAAAGGTGAACAAGCGAGAATGCTTCCAAACACATTGTGGGAAGCGGCCCATTTAGCAACCGAGTGTGCTCTTGAGTTAGCACATCTTGAAGCTTTCGACGCGGTCCAACTAGCAAACCGCAGCAAATGCAAGCGAATATCAGCAATCATGGGGGCATAAAGCCAATCTGAAAAGAGATGATCTTTATTGATGGCAAGGATGCAAAGCTGAGAATCCCCTTCAAGGAGAATAGAGGAACAACCAAAATCAGCAGCAAAACTAACTGCCAAGAGAGCAGCATTGGCTTCCCCAACAGTGGCATCCAGATGGGGTAACTTCTTGGTACAGGCAGCTACGATAAGACCTGTGTGATCACTAAGGACCACAGTTGCAACACTAAACAAGGGGCGAATAGCAACATCAAAATTAGCTTTCAAGAAGCCAAGGGGAGAAGGAGACCAAGCTTCAAAGACAGAAGCTGAGTCAAGCCATGCTTTAAGATGAGCTTTAACCATAGAGCTAATGGACTTCAAACAAGAAACTGGATCCGGAACAGAGCCATTGTGAATAAGCTTATTTCTAGCTAACCAAATGCAGTCCATAGTAACTAAAGCAGAAATCTAAAACTCCCAAACTTGATCCGAAGGGATGCCAAGATGAGAGCTAGGATTAATGATAGCTTTAGACCATTCAGCAATAGGAAAATTGGAGAAAACTAAGGCGTTGATGGGCCAAGCAGTGTTTCTCCAAATGGCCCTAGCAAAAGGGCAATCAAGAAACAGGTGCTGCAAATCTTCACGAGGACCATTACACATAGGACAAGCAAAAGATTCAGGATCAATGAGAGGAGAGAACCTGAAAATGTTTGTTCTAGTGGGGAGGATATTCCAAGAAATCCTCCAAAGGAGATGCTTGAGCCTATGTTGGATTTTAAGATTCCAAATCCCTTTCCATTCTAGCGATCCAAGAGGAGAGATATGAGGGCCATTGGAGAGCGAAAAAGCTTCATGGGCAGCTTTGACAGTGAACTTACCCGAAGGAGAATAGGGCCAAACCCAAAAATCAGAGGTGGGAATGATGCTGAGGTGAATGGAGAGCACTTGAGCCACCGAGACTGGGTCAAACAAAAAAGAGAGAAGATCCACATTCCAAGTTCTATCAATCGGATTAATAAGATCAGAGACACATAGATTAGGTAAAGGTAACGGGAGTTGCAGATTGGGAAGAGGCTTGAAACCTGGCAAGCTTGGAATCCATGGAGGCTTCCAAATATTTAGATCAAAACCAGAAGAAATCGCCCAACAAGCATTCCTTGCAATAATCTCTCTGTTATTCAAAATACCCTTCCAAATCCAAGAAGAAGAAGGATTCTTGGTCACATTCAAAAAATTAGAATTCCTGAGACAGTTGGCCTTAATGGAGTTCACCCAAAGAGAATTCTGATTAGAAAGAATAGACCAACCCAACTTGGCTAAGAGGGCCTTGTTATGAAGTTCCATTCTTCTAATACCCAAACCACCCAAAGAAGTGGGGTTACAGATCTTGTGCCATCCAATCAAAGAGAGATTATGCTTCTTTTCTTGCGGATGATCCCACCAGAATTTCCTCAAAGAAGAATCAAGATCTTGACAAAGAGATTTGGGCAACAAGAAGAGGGACATCGTGTAACAAGGCAACGCATTGGCAACAATCTTAATCAATGTAGTTCTAGCTGCTTGGGATAAGAGTTTAGCCCTCCAACCTGAGACTCTACTGAAAAACCTGTCCTTGATATCTTCAAAGGTTCTCTTCTTATTACTATGGATAAATAAAGGGAGACCAAGGTATATAGCTTTGGGAGAAATTTTTTGGAGATTTAGGATGGATTTTATATGGCCAATTGAGTTAGGTTTCGTGTTTGGGCTGAAAAAAATGGAAGACTTACTGAAATTTACTTGCTGTCCAGACCAAGAAGCAAATTTATTAATGCAGCCAAGTATAAAAGAGGCTTCCAAAGAGTTAGCCTTAGCAAACACCATCAAATCGTCTGCAAACATTAGATGGGAAATCTGAGGAGCTTGCTTAGCAATCTTGATGCCATGGATCGATCCAGCCAACTCAGCCTTCATAATAAGCCTAAAGAAAGCTTCCATTCCAAGGATGAAGAGAAATGGAGAGAGAGGATCACCTTGCCGAAGACCTCTAGAGGAATTAAACATGCCAAAAGGGGAGCCATCCAGCACGATCGAGAAGGAAGCGGTGGACAAGCACTGATTAATCAAATGGATCCACTTAGAACTGAATCCCAAAAGGAGGAAGATCCGAGAAAGGAAACTCCATTCCATCCTACCAGAAGCCTTTTCCATGTCTATTTTAATGGCCATCAATCCACCATTGCCCCTTTTCTTCTTCATGGAATGAAAGAGTTCATGGGCCAAAATTGAGTTGTCATGAATAGATCTCCCTTGTAGAAAGGCTGATTGATTTGGGGAAATTATATTATGGAGAAGAGGTTTCAATCTGTTAGCAAGGATTTTAGAGATAATCTTATAAATAAAATTGGTGAGACTGATGGGACGAAATTGGGAAACTTTGGATGGGTTGTCTACTTTAGGAATAAGAGCTAGGTTGGTATGGTTGAAAGAGCGGGGGAAATGGCCAGAACAGAAGAAGGATTGGATGAATCTAATCACACTGCTGTTGACAATATCCCAATAGGTCCGGTAAAATAGGCCAGTCATACCATTAGGGCCAAGGGCCTTCTCCCTCCCAAGATCCGTGACAGCCTAAAAAATCTCATAAGCATCCGGAACCTCACACAACAAATTATTCTCAATATCAGAAATACTAGGCTCAAAAAGATTATCCAGATCAAAGTCCAAGACTGGATTAGAAGAGCTAAAAAGATTATGGAAATGAGATACCAAGTGAGAACCAATATCATTACGATTGTATAGGAAAGTTCCATTATCCAGTTTAATGCAATTGATAGAATTATACCTTCTCCGGACCAAAGTTGAGGCATGAAAAAATTTTGTGTTTAAATTTCTACACGAGAGCCAGAGTTCCCTAGACTTGAGCTTCCAGAGGGTCTCCTCCCTGCAAAGTTCTTCCTGAATAGCTAACTGAAGCCTTTCTTCTCTGGCAGAATTATCCGGAGAGGGAGGGTCCCTTTGAATAGCATCAAGAGCAGCCATAAAAGATTTGAGCTTAAAGTGGATATTACCAAAATGAGATAAATTTCAATCTTTCAGAGCCAGCTTAGTGCACTTCAGCTTTTGTTTGAGGGCAAAAGCAGCCGATCCCCCCACCTGAGATTCCCAAGCTTCAAAAATCATCGAAAAACTGGAAGGATCACAAGTCCAGAAACTTTCAAAACGGAAAGGCTTGGTGAGATTGGAATGGGATCCAGCAGTGTCAACAAAGATGGGATTGTGATCAGATGCCATCGCAGGGAAATGTTTAAGAGAGGCATTAGGGAAAAGCAAAACCCACTCCTGGGTAGCCAAGCCCCTATCCAGCCTATCCTTAATTAGAGCACAACCTGATCTTTTATTGCACCAAGTAAAAGGGTTACCTTCAAAGCCCAAATCAACAAGTCCATTAGAATGGACAAAATCACTGAATTCATGGTGAGAGAAGGACCCAAAAGCTCTACCACCCAATTTCTCATGAGGGGGGAGGATAGCATTGAAATCACTCAGATTAAGCCACAGACCCCCAAACGAATTACCAATCTTCGATAGCGAATCCCAGAACAGAGCCTTGGAACCACCATGAGGGGCATGAGAACAAGTGAGGAGCCAAGGATTCGTGAAAGGGTCCGAATATACAATGCAAGAAATCTGAGAGTGATTCGGATTAATAAGCTCGACTTCAACCCCCAATTTCCAAGCCACAACCATCCCTCCTTTGAGACCAGAAGGAGGAGCATGAATCATAAAAGGGAAACCCAATTGCAAAAGAGAATCGTGAACAGAAGGAGGAGAAACCTTAGTTTCACTCAGAAAAACCAAGTCTGGTTTGTGAAGCCGACATAAAGCCCGAAGAGATCGGGTTGCTTTAGGATGGCCGAAGCCCCTACAATTCCAGGCTAGAATCTTCATCAACACAGGCAGAAAAACAACAAAACCCACACAAGAGAAAAACCGAGAGTAACAAAGAAAACTCACAGAGGAGTCAGGTAAAGAGGGACAAAATCTCCGACTAAGAGAGATGACTCTCTGGAGAAAACAAGGGGAAACCGAGAGCAGAAGATGGATAAGCCTCACTAGGAGGTGGGTAAGCCTCACAAGGAGGTGGAGGGACGCCGGAGCAAATACATCCTATATTTTAAGATTGACATATTTAATCTTATATCCATACTTCGAGACAACCTGCACTTGATATGCGAACACGAATAGTCAACCTAATTTTAGGTCAAGAGGGACAAATATGAGAGAAAATTATTAGGAGGTAAACTCCATTTTGCAAAACGCATAGTTAGTAAATCTAAACTAGCAGTCACGAGGTGAATCATGCCATATGAAACGCTATAGATTAGGTAATTCAACATTTAATGGCAATTCAATTAAATACTTCCCATAGCTTTACAAATAATTCAGCTGCTGCCATCAGGCTTGAGGTCCATTAGTTACACCATTACCCCCCAGAGTCTCACCATCTACATCCTGATCATCCCCTTCCACCTGATCATCTCCTTCCAAATAATCAGAGGCTCTGGAACCTGGGTTTACACTGCTAATGTATTTTAGTAATCTTTCATCTATATCTGTTGATAAATGACAATGATCTCTAAGTAACCTCAAGATCTCCTCTGACCCTTCCACGTTCCCCTGCTCTTTCAAGTACTCCAGACATGAACCCAAAATATAACGGTTTGGCCGCCATCTTGCTTCACCTGCCAAGAATGCTTTCTTAAGTGTCTCCACGGCCTTTTCCATCTGCCCGTGTGCACGATATCCAGTTGCCATTTGTTCCCACATGATCGAGTCCAGCTCCCTCCCACTCTCTACAAGTCTGTTTATACATGCTTCAGCCTCTTCCAAAAGACCCTTCTTGCAATAACCAATGATCAGCACACGTGGAACCGGTATGTCGAAGAATGTATCCCCAGATTCCCACTCCTCAAAGATCTTCTTGGCACCATCAATGTCATCCAGCTTCACTAACGAGCTTATCATACAAATATAACCTGAATTCAAGACTTTCCCCATATTTCTGTAGAGATCCCACATTCGATACACCTCGTCTTTATTCTGAATAGCAGTGTACAGAGTAAGGAAGATTTCATAAGCAGACCTCCTTGATTTACTGCTAACGTGCTGCTCTGCTTTCTTCACCATTTCCAAAGTCTTTCCATGCAGACCAGCTTTCAAATACCCATTTGCTGCAACAACATAAGCATTCCAGTCGATGATGATTACAGGATCAGCTTCCATCTTCATTAGAAGCTTCTCCATTCCCTCTATGTCAGAGGTGGCAGCATAAGCTTTCAACCTGATGTTAAATGTGAACTTATCCCACTCAATGCCCTTCTCTTCCATCTCTTGCGTTAGAATGTCTAGTTTCTCAGTTTTACCTATCCGAGAATATAGGCTTAACATAACATTATAAGGCAGAGATGATTTCAGAAAATCTAGCTCCCTCATCTTCTGCATGGTAGCTTCTGCTTTATCCAGAGATTTATGTTCAGCATCGCAATTTAAAAGAGCTCCATATACCTGTAGGATTCTCGAACTGTCTGGGATGCTACCAAAATACTTCTCTGCTTCTTCCAGGCCATGAACTTTTGAGATCAAATCTAACTGAATTGCAATGTCTCCAGGGGGTCGGCCATGGTTCGTTTGGTCACTCAACCATTCACATATCTGACACAAAACAAGATCCCAAAGCATCAATACAAAGATTACAGTCACATCATGCCAAACTACGATAACTTGAGCAGAAAATCACTTTGACATACAGGTTCTCAGAAGGACTTCCTCAATTAACTGCAGCCAAAATAGCATACGGGAAACCAAGTTTCAACTATCAGTATTAAAGCTATAAAGATATGTACTAACCAACATTAATGTAACTCAATGTTTCAAGTAGCGGAAATATAAGTTATTGAGTAGAGAAGCAACACCAGCAATCATGTGGGCATTGGTGGAAATAAATTGATAGAAAAAGAAAGTTAACCATGCACAAATTTTTTATGGACCTATGAAAGAAGTTGGTGTTAATGTCATAATATGACTTGAGAGATGCATTAACTTATATATCACAGTTCTTCTATGTAATTTTTTTTGTTCAATTTTTTTATTGAAACTGTTGGTTTGACACCAATGCATTATTTCCCTAGGTTCAGCTTTTGCCAGTTATTGCAATGAAGTCAACAACATCACCCAAACTTTTTTTTTTTTTTTTTTTGGATGAATGATTTATTTTCATTAATCACAACAAAAAATTACAACCACACTCTAGCAGTGAGCTAGAAACCAACAGAAAACAAACACCCCAGCTCCTACACAGCAAAAACACCCATAACTCTAGCCACAACACTGACAAAACACTATAGCAGACAACAAAAAATCAAGTCTGCAACTAATGAAGAATATCAAAACCAATACCCCAACTTTCACAAAGGGCACATTTCAAATCAGACTTTTTAAACCTCCCCTTCCAACTGATGCGGTGCTTGATGTCCCATACCACAGCACACAAGATTTGTTCGTCCGTTCTCAGGGTTTTTCCATGTTTTATACCATGCCTGTGCCACCAAAGATGATAGACAGCAGCACCAAAGATTAGCTCTCAAATGATCACTTTTCCAGTTACTGATACCGAAACAAACAATATCTGACCAATCAATAGGGGGATCAGGAATCAACCCCTTACTCATAAGAGTCTTCCACAGCGGGGTACTAAAAAAACAGCCAAAAAATAGATGATCAGCAGATTCAATATAGCCACGACAAAAAACACAAGAAACATCACCACCCATGCCCCAACCCTGCAACTTCTCACCAGTTATAAGACCCTTGCAGAAAACAAGCCAAATAATGAAAGCTTGTTTAGGTATGGCTAAAGCAAACCAAACCAATCTCCACCACTCAACTTTAGGCCTCCTGGTCCCAATAACATCACCCAAACTTATCCCAACTATTTTAGTGTTCCATATTTGCTGCACTAATCTTTCTACGCAACTAATTTAGACGTCCTATACTTATCCAGTTATCCTCCATGTAACCTACGGCTAACACACCCCATACTGGCATAAGGTGTTCTTCCTTCTACAGCCTTCTCTACAACTGATTCTGCCTTATCGAAGAGACCATTTTTGCAGTAGGCAGCAAGAAGGCTATTCAATACCCGAAAGTCATACAAGGTGCATCGGGTCTCCCACTCCTGAAAGATCTTCTCAGCCCCCTCAATATCACCCAGCTTTGCAAGAGATGAAACCATGCAGGCATATTGTTTATCTATTGGTCCATCTATTAGTTCTTTTGATGGCTTGTACGTATTCCAGACTCTGTAAAGCTCCTTCTTAAGGCCAGTGTTTGCATAGTGAGTAAGAAGAAACTTTAATGCCAGTTTCCTCCTCAGAAGGGGCATGTTTTCCTCCATTTTTTTTCAGCATTGCAAGAGCCTTTTCAATCAACCCAACTTTCAGATACCCACTTGCTGCCATGGAATACACTTTCCAACTAACAAAACAGTTCTTATCCTCCTCCATCCTATTTAAAATCCTTTCCATCCCAGAAATGTCAAATACTGCAATGTAAGCAGCCATTCGGTTTAGCAATGTGTACTTATCTTGAGGTATTCCCTTCCTTTCCATCTCTTGCATCAACATGTCGATTTTATCGTGTTCTCCAGTTTGAGAGTAAAGGTTAATCAACATGTTGTAAGGAAATGATGATGCTGCCATATCCATCTCTCTCATTATTTCCATAATGGCTTCAGCTTTCTCAACGGATTTCTCTCGAACATAGCCACTGAGAAGAGCACCATATATCCTATCCGTTTTCAGATTGTTTGATATATTATTAAAGTAATATTCTGCATGCTCTAGTCCACGAACTCTGTGAATTAATTCAATCCTAAGCGCAACATCAACTGGTGATAGTTCGAAATATCTTCGGTCAGTCATCCACTGAGATATCTGAATGACATGAAAGAGACATATAGAAATTAGGGACTGGCAGTATTAACATGTAGGGGTTAGGATTCAGGAAAAAATCAACCATCAGAAGAAAAATAGCTGGAGGGAGCAATTCAACCATTTTGTCATGGTAAAGTGCCAAAATTGCCCCAACATACTGTGAAATCACTTCA
>NC_081545.1:9384174-9419344 GCF_901000735.1 Corylus avellana | reverse complement strand
AAATGTCAATCTTAACTTGGCCTATTTGATTAAGGACAGAATTTTTCTCCAAACTGGGTTGGAGGAACTTCCTTCAACCCAGTTTATAAAAATCACTTATGTCTCTTTTCATATATATATATATATATATATATATATATATATATATATATATATATATATATATATATATATATATATATTTGGTTAAATACATTCCAATTTCATTGATAAATAATCACAAGCATAAAGCTCTTACATCGCAGGAGCACAAAGCCCTGAAAATGCAAATTATAGCCGAAGTTATAAAGATACAACATCACCTAAAACCTCCGCTAATCTATGACTAGTTTTTAGTTGAAATAACAGATTTGCATAAGACAGACGCAATCCAAAATCACGAGCATAAAGCTCTTACATCGCAGGAGCACAAAGCCTTGAAAATGCAAATTATAGCCGAAGCTATAAGGATACAACATCACCTAAAACCTTCGCTAATCTATGACTAGTTTTCAGTTGAAATAACAGATCTGCATAAGACAGACGCAATCCAATACATAGGTAGCGCAAATTCCTTCTCAACCTAAAAGCCAGGATGAAGTTCACGTCCACAACTCGAAGGTTTGGACTAAAATTCACATCCACGACCTAAAAAATCTGGACCAAAGTTCAGTTCACTTCAAAGCAGGCAGATCGAGTGGCCAAGCCTTATTACAAAACAGAAGCAAAAACACCGAAATAAAACGTGGGCGAACCAAAGAGGCAGGACCTTATTACAAGCAAATAACAAGAATGAAATGCATACAGGGAAAAAACATGAACAAAGACAATACAAGGAAAATAAAACAAACGGGAACAGGCACACGCAGAATGGATGCCGATTGTGCACTCGTCGGAAACCGACACCGGAAGGGAACGATGGAAGCTCGACATGGTGGGGACACGAAAAAAGCCCAAAACAGTGGACGGAGGGTGGCGAAACCGATTGCCAACAAGCCGAAAAACCATCGCAACAGGGGACGTTGAAACTCATCGCTAGAGGGGCATGAGGAAAGACCCAGCATCAGACGGTGGGCGGCAGAGCGGGCTGAGGAGATCGGCGAAGAACACAAAACAAAACTGATGGGAGTTTGAAAGAAACCCCCAAAATCAGCACCCACACCGAGTGGTACACAAGCAAGGCTACAAGAACATCACACCAAAAACATAGCAAAAAAAACAAAAAGGAAAGGAGCAGAAAACAACCAGAGAGCCCTGCCAAGGACAAAAGTGGAACAAAGAGGAAGGGGCGGTAGAGAAAGGGTAGGGAGGAGGGAACCTGGGCCAGGGACAACAAGTAAACTACTGTCACCCGGTGCAAGGGCAGGCGAGGGGGAGGAGGGAGGTCAGGGAACTGCCACATCCCTCCTCCCCCCACCATAGAGGTGAGGGGCTTTCACCTCGTACAATACGACGCTTAGAGAGAAAGTGAGAAAACCCTAAGGTCAGCCTCTTTTCATATATATATATATATATATATATATATATATATATATAAGCCGAGTTTTGACGTAGAAAGTGCTTAGAATAGAGACACGTGTCCATATTTTTTAATATTTGAGAATGCTTAGAATTGTGACACGTGTCCATGTTTTTAATATCTGAACCCTTTTTTATTTTTACCTCCGGTCATTAATTAGAGTATAATTAATTGTGTTGATTATATTTCAAGAATTTTCCATACATAAATTATTCAATAAATTAAGTATTATTAATATCCGAATCAAATAAGGAAACAAATAATATAAATGAAATTAACCTTTTTTATTTCACACCAACAATATTTTGTTTAAATTTTAAATTTTTTTACTTATAATTTTTAATAATTGAACCGTGCAAATATTGAAAGGGGTTTTTCCTTTTTCTATTTTTTTTAATGAATTAAGTGTACGATTTTTCCTTAATTAATTCCTTTTGACATTTCTTTTTATTAACTCATGTGTCCATTTAAAAAAAAAAAAAAAAATTAAATTAAATTTTTTTACTCATAATTTTTAATAATTGAACCGTGCAAATACTGAAAGGGGGTTTTCCCTTATTCTATTTTTTTTTAATGAATTAAGTATACGATTTTTCCTTAATTAATTCATTTTGACCATTCTTTTTATTAACTTATGTTTATCTCTCACACCCTAAATCACGATTTTTTTTTTAATAAATTAAGTGTCTTAATTCATTAATATCTCTCCCTTTATTAAAACACAATTTTTTCTTAATTAATTCCTTTTGACCTTTCGTTTTATTAACTCGCATTTATCTCTCTCACCCTAAATCATGTCGGTCTCTCTCACTCTAAACTCACACTCTCCTTCTACGGCAACAACATTTCAAAACTCTTTCCTATAGAAGTTGACGGTTGCACAAAGTTTATTTGATTAGTTTCATGAAAATATATGTGACTCGAAACTATAATTTGAGGTATGAGATATTCGAGATGAATGTATCTTTGTACTTTTATGTATAAATTTTTAGCAATTGTGAATTGATGATCTTTAGTTTGTTTCTTGAGAATTTTTTTTTTTTTTTTTTTTTGGGTACCAAACACCGTTTTAAATTAGAGATTAGGTAGAGATGAATATGTTTTTGTTTTGTTTTGTGAAATTTTTCGTTCAGGTTTTTTTTTTTTTTTTTTTTCCTTAATTAAAGGAAGTAAAAAGCTTATTTTATAAGCACAGAACAAACTCAACATACAACACAGCTTTATAGTTTTATCAGATCACAGATAAATGCTTTGAGATGCTAGGGAAGAGAGATGGATAATAAACAGATTCAAAATCTGAGAGTCAATTTCATCTCAGCTGTCACATAAAAGTTTCAATTCATTTCCAAAACATACACCAATGATTTCGCACGTACGAGATCAAGCCATCAAAAGGCCATGGTGAAAGAAAAGAGAGAAACCAAAATTGTATATTGATGGCATGGCATACAGGGAATTTTGAGGTCTCTGGAACCAGCTATAACCTCTTAGGGCTCACACATTATCAAGTTAGAGTTCCTTGTTTTCAGCGATCTTCTGTTTCCCTCATCAGAAGTGAAACCCATCAATTTCATCTAATCGAGAAACTCAGAAACTGATTTTCATTTCTGACACATGTCCAAGGAAGACATATCCCTGCTCAAAGGGCCCGAGTTCTTTAAAAGTCTTAAGAATTCTTCCATTCCTTCAATATCTCTTGCTCTTCTAAGTAATCGAGACAGTTGGACAAAGTAATAGAATTTGGTCGCCAACCCTGTCTTCCAACCAACAGTGCCTTCTTCAACATCTCAATTGCCTTGGCAGAAATCGTGAAACCACCTACTCTTTATCTTCAACTTTTAAGAACTTGCACAGCATTACATAAAAATAATAAAAAAATAAAATATCAAAAGCTGCATTTGGTTAAACGTAGATGGCCATGTAAAAGTTAGTAGTAATTGCAATGAAAACAATGCTTGAAAATTTGCAATGACGATAGGGTTATAGTAACACTGGTGCAAATGATGAGGGTGGTGGTGAGAGTGGTAATAAGGAATGACATTTCAAATTCAATTTTAGGTTAACTTACAAATGCACATGCATATATACCTGAATACTTATTTCTTCCATTAGCCAAAATGCACTCCCGTAAATACCCATATACATAAAATAGACATACACAGATACATCTACACATGCATATACATACATATACGCAAAATATATGTATATATATTATGGGAAATGAAACCTCTAGAGCGTGCTTGTAACGACGGTATCTGCGAAGCTGCTTCATTGTTCTAAAGAGGTCGGATTCCTCGATATGTCTTCCTTCCTCGAGCCACTGGTCGATGACTCGAATGATCGGAACCCTAGGATCTCCGGCCCGCCAAATCCGACGGTGGAGAGCGTCTACTGGGGGTGGATTCCTGGCCAGGTTTCCGGTGGAGTAGAAGACAGCACTGAAAACCCTCGAAATTTCATAGCCACGCCATGGATTTGAGCGAAGAAGCTTCATTTCGGAGAGAGAGCGAGAGAGATGAAATCCAGTAGATAGGCATGGGAGGGTTTTTGGGGTTTAAGGGTTTTAATGGGCTATTTTTGTGAGGCCCTTAAAATTAGTATGGACTTCACCGCTTGAACAAGAGGGAGGGCAAGCCCAATCTTGGGGTTTTAAATTCTGCTAGAGGAAACTAGAACGAAATTTTCAAAGGGAGAATGTTTGGTTGAGGGTTTGGAGATTTCATCCAAACATTTGGAATAGGATATTCTCCGATTCATATTGGACCGGAGAATATATAGTTACTGGTCAGAATCTCTCTATTGAGATATAGAGATCCTGAGGATATAAATAGGACATCTATCTAATTAATAATATATATATATATATATTATAAAAAACTAAGGGGTGGCTGGCTACCTATTGGGGGTGGCTAGACCACCCCAATTGGGGCTGGGGGTGGCGTCTAAAGAGATCCTGGCCATTAATTGGATATTCTCCAATTCATATTAGACTGGAGAGGATCCTATTCTCAAACATTTGGGAAAAAATTTCAAAAGATGAGACATGAATATTTAATGTATTTGCTCTTTTGCTTTTTGTGTTTTTAAAATTTCTTAATTCATCAGTGTTTCAAAATTTAGTGGAATCTGGTGAAATATTTCCAATGGTCGACAAATTGAAAGATTTTGAGTAGTTTTGATTTTGGACCATATAAAATGAACGAAGTTTTTCGCAACTTGGGTGGATAAAATTAAACTGAGACCCAATCTACTAAATTGATATCTGTCTTTACAACCAGTGACATTGTCAATGTAAACTAACATTTATTTTTCAAGTACGTGATTCTTAAATGTATTTTTAAAAATATATCTAGAAATCATATGTTCTAAGAAAGGATATTAGTCAATTTAATACACTGGTTGAAAGAATTCCCTCTATCCCACCTTATTTCCAATTCAGAGAAAAACTCTGATTAAAGGGATTAAAATCAAAACATTACTACATAATAATTATTTTGCAATAACATCCTATAAAAATTTCCTTTTGTCTAGAAGTATTTGGTCAAGCCAAATGACTGTATCATCTAATATCAGCTGCTGTTAGACAGAACCAACATGTTGGGGGTTATAGAACCCTGTTGATGCCTCTTGTTGCACAGACCCAACACAAGGCCTCAAGAAGAACAAACACTAATCTAAGCAACGAAAATTATTTAAACCTTTTAGTAGAAAATTGGTGTTTTCATTATAGAGAAAGGATTGGATCATTAGAATGGAATCAGCAAACTAAATAAAAGCAATGCTACAAAAAATAGTCAAAACTTGCAACATCAACCTCATCGGATACTTAACCTAAAGTTCAATTATGACCTTTATGGCTGAGGCTCTATACTCCTGCTTCTATTTCAGTATCCTCTCTTCTGCTCAGGCCTGTCCTAAAGGAACACCCAGTCAGAATTTAGAGACACCATTATCCTGCAACAGGTAGAACTCCTGCAGTATATTAAGGAAGTAAAAAGCTTATTTTATAAGCACAGACCAAACTCAACATACAACACAGCTTTATAGTTTTATCAGATCACAGATAAATGCTTTGAGATGCTAGGAATTGAGATGGATAATAAACAGATTCAAAATCTGAGAGTCAATACCTCATCTCAGCTGTCACATAAAAGTTTCAATTCATTTCAAAACATACACCAATGATTTCGCAATGCAGATGTGAGATCAAGCCATCAAAAGGCCATGGTGAAAAGAAAGAGGGAAACCAAAATTGTATATTGATGGCATGGCAAACAGGAATTTTGAGGTCTCTTGAACCAGCTATAACCTCTTAGGCCCACCCATTGCTAGAGTTCCTTGAAGTTTTCAAGGATCTTCTCTGTTTCCTTATCAGCAGTGAAGCCATCAATTTTCATCTGATCAAGAAACTCAGAAACTGATTTTCCATTTCTGACACATGTCCGCAGCAAACTATGGTACATATCCCTGCTCAAAGGGCCCGAGTTCTTTAAAAGTCTTAAGAATTCTTCCATTCCTTCAATATCCCCTTGCTCTTCTAAGTAATCGAGACAGTTGGACAAAGTAATAGAATTTGGTCGCCAACCTTGTCTTCCAACCAACAGTGCCTTCTTCAACATCTCAATTGCCTTGGGCATATTCTTATCCTCCATGTAACCTACGGCTAACACAGCCCATGTACTGGCATAAGGTGTTCTTCCTTCTACAGCCTTCTCTACAACTGATTCTGCCTTATCGAAGAGACCGTTTTTGCAGTAAGCAGCAAGAAGGCTATTCAATACCTGAAAGTCATACAAGGTGCATCGGGTCTCCCACTCCTGAAAGATCTTCTCAGCCCCCTCAATATCACCCAGCTTTGCAAGAGATGAAACCATGCAGGCATATTGTTTATCTATTGGTCCATCTATTTGTTCTTTTGATGGCTTGTACGTATTCCAGACTCTGTAAAGCTCCTTCTTAAGGCCAGTGTTTGCATAATGAGTAAGAAGAAACTTTAATGCCAGTTTCCTCCTCAGAAGGGGCATGTTTTCCTCCATTTTTTTCAGCATTACAAGAGCCTTTTCAATCAACCCAACTTTCAGACACTCACTTGCTGCCATGGAATACACTTTCCAACTAACAAAACAGTTCTTATCCTCCTCCATCCTATTTAAAATCCTTTCCATCCCAGAAATGTCAAATACTGCAATGTAAGCAGCCATTCGGTTTAGCAATGTGTACTTATCTTGAGGTATTCCCTTCCTTTCCATCTCTTGCATCAACATGTCGATTTTATCGTGTTCTCCAGTTTGAGAATAAAGGTTAATCAACATGTTGTAAGGAAATGATGATGCTGCCATATCCATCTCTCTCATTATTTCCATAATGGCTTCAGCTTTCTCAACGGATTTCTCTCGAACGTAGCCACTGAGAAGAGCACCATATATCCTATCCGTTTTCAGATTGTTTGATATATTATTAAAGTAATATTCAGCATGCTCTAGTCCACGAACTCTGTGAATTAATTCAATCCTAAGCGCAACATCAACTGGTGATAGTTCGAAATATCTACGATCAGTCATCCACTGAGATATCTGAATGACATGAAAGAGACATAGAGAAATTAGGGACTGGCAGTATTAACATGTAGGGGTTAGGATTCAGGAAAAAATCAACCATCAGAAGAAAAATAGCTAGAGGGGGCAATTCAACCATTTTGTCATGGTAAAGTGCCAAAATTGCCCCAACATACTGTGAAATCACTTCAAATATTTTCAAGTAATGACATATGTGAGCTAAGAAAAATCCCAAGGCTTGACCAACCAACACTTGGGTCAAAAGCAGAATTACTTTTATAACGGTTTGTCAGATACTTTTTTTTTTTTGTTTGACATGTCCACACAAGAGGGGGAGAGGGATTCAAACTAATTAGCTTCGCGAAGCGTGGTCCCTAGCCGATTGTCTGGTTAATGATTGAAATCACAATTTTCTTTCAATTTCAGCCGTTATTTGGATAAAATATAATTTGTCATAATATGAAAACAAGTGAATCGACAAATTACTCAGGAACAAATTCCGTATACGAAATGCAAACTAATGAAAAAGACTTCCACAGTTAGAACCAGAAATATACGCAAAATTTACATTCTCATACAATAATAAAGTTCATATTTTCTGAAAAACAACAAAATGATCTGGGTTAGAAAAAAGTAAAGATTGCTTTAAATAACTAAATTAAGCACGAACAAGTTACAAGAAATAATCTATGCAATGCGATGTGGAGTGAAACGAAATGCGTGTGAATCCATTGAATGAATCATTCTTCAGTTTCCCAAGAAAAGAAAAGGAAATAAGAAATGGGGTGAGAGAAAAATGTACCTCGAGCGCGTGATTGAAGCGCCTGAAGTCCTTCATGATTCGAACCAGTGATCGGATTTCCTGCTGGTTGACGGGTCGTTGCTCATTGACCCATTGCTCGAGCACTGGAATGACTGAGACGTTCGGGTTTCGGATGATTTGGATTCGGTTGTAGAGAGAAGTGGAAGACGAAGAAGAAGAAGGTGGGTTCTGGGTCTTGGTAGAGAAGAGAGAAGCAAAAGTTATAGAACTTCTTGGGGGGTTTTGAGGCAGAGAGGGAATGATTTTGCTCATGCAGTGAAGCTTTTTCATTTTCGGTTTGTGCTTGTATTTCAGAAACAGAGAAGGGCTTTAGTGGACTGGAATAGGGTTTAAGCTTTGTTTCTTGAGGAAGCTTGGGAGAGAAATCTTCTGTACAAGGCTCTTTTCTTTTTCATTGTTTTTATTTTTATTTTTTCAATTTTTTCATGGTTTATTTATTCACTTTCTTTGTTTTTAGTGTTTCGATTGTAATGGGAAAATAAGAGAATAATTTTAAATAAATAAATAAACATACATCAACTTTTTGCTCCAAGATAATTGAGGATGATTGATGAAGTTCCCGCGGAACTCGAGATTTGTGTTTGGGGGGGGCAAAATTCTAAAAGAAAATTGATTTGGGGGGTCAAAAGTTAAACTTTATAGGAATTTTATAATTTTATAAAAATTTTTTTTTGGTAAAGTCTACTTAACCACCTCAAACTACCACCCTAATGATAATTTACCCCTCAAACTATTAATTACGGTAATTTACCCCCCAAACTACTAAAACAATGATAATATACCTCCAATTTTAACAAAATGATGAAATTACCCTAACTAAAACAAAAACAAAAATATTAAAATTTATTTATTTTTAAAAATTTTAAGGGTATTTTTGTCTTATTGAAATTTTTATAGGGGTAATTTGCCATTTTGCTAGCATCGAATGGTACATTGTTATTGTTTTGGTAGTTTATGAGGTAAATTGTCACAATTGATAGTTTGAGGGTAAATTGTCGTTAAAATGATAGTTTGAGGCCGTTAAGTAGACTTTACCTTTTTTTTTTTGGACCACCTTGAGCCTTGGGGGGTCCAGAGTCCCCCCGAGGCCCAACGTGGTTCCACCCCTTGAAAGAAGAATCATCATCTCTATAATTAGTGTATGAGATTCATCAACATCATACTGTCTTTGGCAAAGAGTTCTTCCCATTATTTTCTAAAACAGTTGACATCATTTTTTAACCCATTAACAAATAACTTTCTTCACTTCACTTTTCTCTAAAAAAAAATTCAAAACTTATTTTTACTTTATATCACATTAATAAATTATCTCGTCCTTTATCCTCTCAAAACTCGTTGTATGGAGAGAGGAGTATCCATCTTGTATCAGAAACATTTTATTGACAGAGCAATTACTCTACCAATGATCCATTTATAAAATATTATCAAGCTTGAATGTTCAAAAAAAAAAAAAACTCATTGCCAAACACAAATGTGGTTTGGAATGTACTTTCTATTTTTTGCTTGAATTGGTGACATCAAAATGAATACAGATTTTGCATTTTTATGAGTATCTTGGATTTTGAATACAATGTTTTTGTTTTGAAACACAAAAGACACCCATGTTAAAAATTTGAATGGTATATATTTAATTTTGTACAAACGACGTCGTGGCACACATGAGGCGTTGGATACAAGCAAATGGCGTTTGTTTTGAAAAACCAAAAAGTATGAAAAGTTGTTGAAGCTTAAAGCATGATATTGTAGTATTACCAATTTACTATCACATGTAGTATTACCAATTTACCAATTTAGTATTACCAATTTACTATTGAATTTTTCATCATTTTAAGATCGATTTAAGGGTAAATTGAGAATTTCATGTCAATATAGTGAAATGATAGTGGGCTGAGAGTATGCTCTATAAAGATTACCCAATAAAGAGTTTGGTAAAACAAAACCTTGTTCTATGTATAAAATTACAAGAATCGGGGTGACACCACTAGCATGACTGTCTACCCTAAAGTCAATTTAATTTTTTTTTTTTACCTTTCCAATGTGGGACAATGTTAAAAACAGTATTAATGCTACATACATGGGTGGAATTACAAAGGGGCTAAGCCCAAAATATTACATCAAATTCTTTTTAAATCAAATTTTTACCCCCTTAATTTTTTATTTTTTTAATTTCGTCCCTCCACATCTAATATCTTAGCTTCGCCCCTGTCCTGCATACTATACGCCATCGCACCTCCATTTTATTGGGCTAATATACACTACCACATCAACCTGTGGTATAGTATATACTATGGGTCTATTTGGCAAACGACGAGAGGATTTCCGATGTACTGTTCATAAATGGGTTGACGAGATGCATCAGGTACGGAGGCTTGACGAGATGGGCTACAGGGAAGACATGAAGGCCAGTTTGAAAAAATGGAGCAAGTGAAATTCCTATATTGTCCTTACATTTTGCCAACTAAAATCAACACCCACCTTTTTTGTCATTCTACCAGGAGATGGCTTGTCGTAGACTTTCATTCCTGGAGCCTTGTGCTACAACCTTGCAAATAAGGACTGCTAAAATTTGACGGCAAACAGTGTCGTGGAGCGTTGGGTTTGGGAACGTTAGTTGCCAAACAACGCCTATATAGCATTACTCTAAAAACAAATATGGAGAAAAAAATTGAAAAAATTCAAATGGAGGGAAAACATATTTTCATTGAAAATAATCTTACATGTTCATGTATTTCTTGGCACCATATATCCAAACATCAATCACATATATTGATTATAATATATATATATATATATATATATATAATTACGGTGTTCAGTGATTTATTCCAATTAAATCTTATTATGTGAAATCAAATATTTGAATTCATTATTGATTTTACTTTGTGGAATCAAATAATCTGTATTGATTATTTATTTGATTTTTATTCCTTGATGAGAGGACTAATTAAGGTAACAACTCTAATTGAGGGTCCCCCTACTTATAAATAAGGTCTGTGTATTCCATCAATTAGCACTCACTAGTAGGCATAAGTCAAAAGAACCTCTCAATATTCTTAAGTTTCTAGATTTGGTGGCAGTGAAGCTGTTCTTCAACCTGCTTAAGCAAAACAATGGTCGGAGGTACTTATATATTAAATTATTTCCGCTGCTAATTTTATTGTTAATTAGCATTTAATATATATAGAATTATTACATGTGGTATTAGAGCCTTCTCTAGGCAATATTTGTTCAACCTTAAGTTATTTGTTTTTCAATAGTCGTTGTCAACGTTCAGTTTTTTATATATTATATGTCCACGCACTATTGCAATAAGGCATGGGAATTTGTTTTTTCTCTTTTAAGCAACTCTCCAGAATATGTGAATATGCCTGCTATTAATATTTGTTTCAATAATATTCTATTTCTACATTGTTAAAACCAATGGCCATGAGTACAAGAAACCACTGAAACTCACGGACACCATGGGTAACCCAGGAATAGAGACCCACGGCCACGCCCATGGGTAACCTAGTCCGTGACCCACTGCCCAGCCGCCATCAAGCGGCGTTTTCAACGCATAAAGGAAGTAGCGGCGTTGGCCGCATAAAGTGAGCGGCGGATCGATGAGGACCGCCTAAGGCTCAAAGCAGCGGCAGCCTCGTACGGGCTGCCTATGGGTGACGGAGCCACGACGTCCTGCTGGCCGGCATCGTCTGGGGCTGTTGCGCGATGGCCTTGCACGGCATGAAGCATGGGTTGTTGCGCGGTGGCCTTGCACGGCTGCCGCATGAAGCAAGTGGCAACCCATCACGATCGGTTGTGAGGGAAAAGCGGCGGTTTTTTGTTTTTTGCCGGGGTCGCCATAAAGGACAAACGGCAATAGCCCTACAGGGGCTGCTTGTCGTTTGGCTGGAGCGCTGGCCCTTGATGGCCTGCGCATGAGGAATGGCGGCGGCGGTTCATGGGGAAGGGGAAGGGGAGGAGGCTAGGGTTAGAGATTTCCAGGTTTGGGAGTTAAGGATCCGGGTAGAGTTTCTAACCCATAAGGAACTGGGTCAAGTGTTTTTGGGCCACTGGGTATGGGTTCATTTTAACCCAAGCCCAATTCAATTAAAAAAAAAATTGGTTTATTAAGTGGGCTAACCCGATTGGGCTAACCCAATACAGAAACCAAAGGCTGGCCCAATATGGAAGCACAACCCCATAAACCATTCAGTTTAAAAAAAAAAAAAAAAAAAAAAAAAAAGAAAAAGGAGAAAACAGTTTTGGGCTCATATGGAATTAGAACTTGGGCTCTCAAAGTTAAAAGGGGCCTAAGGCATTCTACCACTAGGCCATGCATTTTCATATGCTTTTATATTGCAATTTAATATATCTTATCATTTAAATTGTTTAGCATTGAAATTATTATTTCTTTAATGCGTGGACTTAAAATTAAATTTGTTCTTTTATTGTTTAAATAAATTGTTTGATGCCTAGACTTGAGAATAATTAACTAAGCCACATATGTTAGTAAATGTTTATGGTACTATCCAAAATTGCAATCGAAAAGCTCTGGCAAGGCAAGTTATGGGATTTAAGTTTGCCATTGTACGCCCCCTCACTTACCTGGGACACAATCTGGTTGTACTTTGGAAAAATACTATTTACTCACTGACATGTTGGTTTTGTCTTTTATTCTTTGGAACTTTATTTTTCCATCTATACAGTTATTATATGTTAATAAAGTCGTGATTATCATAATAATTTTAGGGGAGCCACAGCATCCCAATTTTATAATGATAATTGCATCAAGATTATATATGTGAACTTCATAAAGAAAATTACATCATGTTGTAATTAATTCATAAATTTAATTTGCCAATCCTCACGGGGACGTTTTTATTTTTATGACTTAATTAGAATAAGATAGTAAATTTAACATTGAAAATAAAATTTCTCTTAGGCCCATAGGTACGGAAAATTTTATTTTTAATGCTAAATTTATTAGTCTTATTAATAAAGAGTAAATTTCATGCGTGCTGCAACCTTTTCCCACAGGTAGGTTGAAATTTACTATTAAATTAACATTGGTTAATTTAAATAAAATTATTTCATAGCATTAAAGTATTTTCTTTGGTTATTACAGTTATTCCTTCCGCTTTAATGGATGGAACTTTTCATGTTCCAATGCATAATGGTAACAATTTTACTGACTGGAAAGAAAATTTATTTTTTACATTGGGGTGTTTGGAGCTTGACTTGGCGCTCCGTGTGAACGAACCACCCGCCCTCACGGAGAAAAGTATGCCACAAGAGATTGCTAAACATGAACGGTGGGAGTGATCTAATCGCTTTATTCTAATGTTCATGAAATCTCATGTCTCTAAGGGCATTAGGGGTTCCATCTCTGAATGCACTAAGGCTAAGGCATTCATTAAGGCAGTTGAGGAACAATTTGTGAGTTCCGACAAGGCCGTAGCCAGCACCCTAATGAAGAAGCTCTCAAGCAAGTCCTTTGATAATTCTAGAAGTGTGCGTGAGCAAATTATGGAAATGAGGGACATGGCAGCTCAACTCAAGTCCCTGGAGGTTAATATATCTGAGTCATTCTTGGTTCATTTCATATTGAACTCTCTCCCCTCTAAGTATGTTCCTTTTAAAATATCCTATAACACACATAAAGATAAATGGTCAGTAAATGAACTTTTGACCATGTGTGTTCAAGAGGAGGAGAGGTTAAAACATGAGAAGCCAGAAGGTGTTCACATGGCTAGTCATGCTAAGGGAAAGACCAAGAGAGGCAAGTATGCCCAAAAATTCAAGAAGGAGAACAATGTGCCAATCAAGAAAAATGGCAAGAAGGATACTTGCTTCTTTTGCAAGAAAGAAGGGCATATGAAGAAAGATTGCCAAAAATATATAAAGTGGCTCGAAAGAAAAGGTAAGGGGAAACTTCAGAAAACCCCCCTGAACTTCCAGCCAATTTGAAAAACCTCCCCCCCCCCTGAATTTCCAAAATTCTCATTTAGGCCCACTGAACTTTGGTTTTCTCTCACTTTGGACCATTTTAACATTAAACTACGTCGTTTTGGATGTTTTATACCCATTTTACCCTTCCCCAAAACTATGTCGTTTTGTGTCCTAAAATTATAACACCTACCCAGCCCAAAACGACGTCGTTTTAGGCATTAATTTTTTTTTTTTAAAGCAAAAAAAAAAAGAAAAAAATCGGGGTGGCTTCAGCCACCCCCTGGCCGGTCTGGGGGTTGCCGGACCACCCCCTTCGCCATGGGGGTGGTCCGGCCAAACAAAAGCGGGGGGGATGGGGGGTGCATTTTGGGGTGGCGGACCACCCCTGGCTGGCTGGGGTGGTTTCGGCCACCCCATACGGCCGGTATGGGGTGGCCGAAACCACCCCAGCCCCTTGGGGGTGGTCCGACCACCCTCAAATGCACCCCATCCCCCTTCTTTTTTTTTTTTTTGGCCAACAGGGTGGTTCGACCACCCCCAGATCGGCCAGGGGGTGGCTCCAGCTACCCCCGATTTCCCCCTTTTTTTTTTCTTTTTTTTTGAATATTTTTTAATTTTGCTTTTTTAAAAAAAAAAAGAAAAAAAAATTAATGCCTAAAACGACGTCGTTTTGGGTTGGGTAGGTGTTGTAGCTTTATGACACAAAACGACGTAGTTTTAGGGAAGGGCAAAATGGGTATAAAAAGTCAAATTGTTTGACTTTAACGTTAAAAGGGTCCAAAGTGAGAGAAAACCAAAATTCAGGGAGCCTAAGTAAGAGTTTTGAAAATTCAGGAGGAGTTTTTCAAAACGGCTGGAAGTTTAGGGGGGCTTTCTGAAGTTTCCCCAAAATGTAATCTTATATCTCTAGTGTGTCATGAATCTTTTTTTGTTGAGGCTCCTAATAATACATGGTGGATTGATTCGGGTTCTACAATCCATATTGTCAACTCAATGCAGGGCTTTCTCACAACAAGGAAGCCAGCAAGCAATGAACAACGTGTCTATTCAGGAAATAAACTGTTTTCACAGGTAGAAGCTGTTGGAACTTTAAGAATAATTTTGAAATCTATATACGTTTTAGATCTTGAAAATGTATTTTTTATTCCAGAATTTTCTAAAAATTTAATTTATGTTTCCAAATTGGATGTTGTTGGTTTTGGATTTTTGTTTATCAATTCAACTTTCAGTATTTTTAAAGGTGAACAATTGATTGGTGGTGGAATAAAAATTGATGGTTTATTCAAAATTGATCAAGATCCCAATTTTGAAAACAACTATTTATCATTGCATACTGATGTTGGCATAAAGAGGAGTCTAATGGATCAAAGCTCCACTTTGTTATGGCACATGAGATTAGGACACATCTCCATAGAGAGAATCAAAAGATTAGTGAATGATGGAGTTTTAAAAACTCTTGACTTTACAAACCTTGGTACTTGTGTGGATTGCATAAAGGGAAAGCAAACCACCAAGACCACTAAAGGTGCTAAAAGGAGTTCTGGGATTCTTGAGATCATACACACAGATATATGTGGGCCTTTTCCTACTCCCTGTCTAAATGGTCAAAGATATTTTATATCTTTCATTGATGACCATACAAGGTTTATATATCTCTATCTTCTAAATGATAAGGCTGAAGCAATAAATGCTTTAAGACCTATAAAGTAGAAGTAAATAAACAAAAGGAAAAGAAAATCAAGATCGTAAGATCTGATAGAGGTGGAAAGTACTATGGTAGGTACACAGAAAAGGGACAAATGATAGGTCCATTTGTGAAATTCCTTGAAGATGAAGGTATTATGACTCAATACACAATGCTTAGGACACCTAAACAAAATGGTGTAGCGGAAAGAAGGAATCGCACACTTATGGACATGGTTAGGAGCATGCTTAATAATTTCGATCTCCCTTTATTTTTATGGAGTGAGGCCTTAAAAACTGCTATGTATGTTTTAAATAGGGTTCCATCTAAGGCTATCCCTAAGACACCTTTTGAATTATGGAATGGGTGGAAACCAAGTTTAAATCATTTACACATATGGGGTCGTCCTGCTGAAATGAGGATTTCCAATCCAAATCTGAAGAAATTAGACCCAAGGACAACCAGTGAATTTTTTATGGGCTATGCAGTTAACTTCAAGGGATTTACGTTTTACTGTCCTTCGCATAGTCCTAGAATTGTTGAGTCTATAAATGCAAAATTTATAGAGGATGCTGAACCTAGTGAGAGTGCTCATCCTCAAAATGTTGAATTAGAGGAAGCAAGAGAGTTGACTAAAGCTCCTTTACATGAAGAACGTTTGATAGTGCTCAGGGAAAATCAAAATGATTGCCTTGAACCACAATCAATTTCAGAACAGCCAACTCATGAGGAACAGGTTCTAAATGAGCCTACTCAACCTCCTCCAAATGCAGAGGAAGTAGGATTAAGAAGATTCTCTAGAATAAGCAGACCAGCAATCCCTAGTGATTATGTTGTATATCTCCAAGAGGCTAATTTTGACGTTGGGCCTAAAGATGATCCAAAATTGTTTTCACAAGCCATGAGTGGAGATAACTTTACATTTTGGTTCAATGCCATGAAGGAAGAGATGGAATCCATGGCTAAAAATCAAGTCTGGGATCTCGTTGACTTAGCAAAGGGAGCTGTAGCCGTAGGCTGTAGCCGTAGGCTGCAAATGGGTTTACAAAACCAAAACGGATGCTTCTGGTAATGTTGAACGATATAAAGCTAGACTTGTGGCCAAACGCTTTACTGAGAAGGAAGACATTGATTATCATGAAACCTTTTCCCCAGTATCAAAGAAGGATTCATTTAGGATAATCATGGCATTAGTAACTCATTTTGATCTAGAGCTACATCAAATGGATGTGAAAACAACCTTTCTAAATGGGGATCTTGAAGAAAAGGTATACATGAAACAACCTGAAGAATTTGATGATAGCAATCAAAAGGCTTGCAAATTAAGCAAATTTATTTGTGGGCTAAAACAAGCCTCCCGTCAATGGTATATCAAATTTCAACAAAGTTATTACCTCATATGGTTTTATTGAGAACTTTGTTGATCAATGCATATACCTTAAGGTCAGTGGGAGTAAAGTTATTTTCTTAGTCCTATATGTAGATGATATTTTGCTTGCAAGTAATGATTTAGGTTTGCTACAAGAAACCAAATAGTTCCTCTCTCAAAACTTTGAAATGAAGGATTTGGGTGAAGCCTCCTATGTCATTGGCATAGAGATTCACAGAGACAAAAATCAAAGAATTTTAAAATTGTCTCAGAAGGCTTACATTGAAAAGGTTTTAGAGAGATTCAAATGAAGAACTGTTCAACTTCTTTAGCACCTATCATTAAAAGGGATAAATTTAGTAAAAATCAGTGTCCCCAGAATGCATTGGAACAAGAGCAGATGAAAAGTATCGTATATGCATCTGTAGTTGGCAGCCTATTGTATGCACAGGTCTGTACTAGACCTTACATTGCAATGGCAATTGGAATGCTAGGTCGATATCAAAGCAACCTAGGATTGGAACATTGGAAAGCTGCAAAGAAAGTCATGCGGTATTTGCAAGGAACCAACGACTACAGTCTGACATACAGACACACTGACCATTTGGAGGTGGTTGGATATTCAGATTCATATTTTGCTGAATGTGTAGATAGCAAGAAGTCTACTTCAGGATATATCTTTCTTCTTACTGGAGGGGCTAGAGAAGCATCAAGCAGACTATAGTTGCTACATCTACAAAGGAGGCAGAATTTATTGCATGCTATGAAGCCACTACACATGCATTATGGTTGAGAAATTTTGTTGGTGGTCTCAAGATTGTCGATTCTATAGCGAGACCAATCAAGATCTTCTGCAATAACCGTGCTGCCATTTTCTTCTCTAAGAATAATAAAAGTGGAAGCAAATGTAAGTGTATCGACATCAAGTACCTTCGTGTGAGAGAGAACATCAAAAGGAATGAAGTATTCATTGAGCATATCAGTACTGAACTAATGATTGCGGATCCCATGACTAAAGGTTCACCAGTAAAGCAATTTAAAAGTCATATGGAGCATATGGGGCTCATTGATTCATTTTGTACTTAGTTCTTTCTAATCAGTCTATAGACATCATATTATTTTAATAAAGTTTTATGCACATTTATTGCCTTATCCATGGGGATAAAAATTAAGTTTGGACCCGAATGACTTATACAATGTTTATTCATAAAGTTTGATTGCCCATATGGTTAGGGGCGTCAACCTGGTCCCGATTCCCGGTTTTTGGCCAAAACCGGGGACCGGAACCGGGTCCCAGTTACCAGCCGATTCCGGTTTGTACCTGGTCTGATAACCGGTTTTTTAAGGGAATTAAATAACTGAATCTCTGCACATTATCACCATCAGCCAGCAGCTTCGAGGTTAAAGGATCCAAGCTTATCCTCTAGAGTTCAAATTTGTTACTGATTGCAACTTTTACAAAGATTGAATTAGTGCATGGTGCTTTTGGATCATACTTTGTTAAAATGTTTGTTAGTGTGACGAAACTATTTCTAAATCCAATCAATTATTTGCGTCAAGTACGAGACCTCCATGGTGATGGTAACATTGTCATCTAATTCTGTGCTTGAAAGTGTCATGCCACAAATCCCATTTCCACATTTGTAATGCTGTAGATGGACAAATTGTTATATTTCATGCTTTTGTGATTGTTTAATTTCCAATACAGGCCAAAGTGGATACTTTATTCTCCAAACTGATTCAGGCATTGTTTGTTGTTGTTCAAAATGATTTCTGAAGCTCTTCTTCTTCTTTGTTAAAATAGTTAAGAGCTTACTTTTTCTTATGTAAACAGTATGGGCAAACACCTTTGTAGAAATGAACTATTGAGCTACTCCAGCTTGATAGTCATCATATTATGTGCTAGGAAGTATTATTGTAATGGAACTTGTAAGGTAGATAGTGGGGTTTGCTTCATTCTTTTCTTTACATCTGGGATTGAGTGGAATGTAATGGCCAGAACGAAGCTTGATATACGTGACAACATAAACAAAAAAAAATTAATATATATATAAAATATTAAAATATTATATATATATATATATATATATATATATATATATATATATGCATCCGGTTCCAGTTTTTGATTTTTTTGCAACCGGAACCGGAACCGACTCCCTAGTTTCCCGGTTCTCGGTTTCCAGGTTTCCCGGTTTTTCAGTTCCGATTTTTCGGTATTTTTTGACACCCCTACATATGGTACTCATTTGGGGAATATTATACATTGTAATACATGGAAGAGACGGCTTATCATATAAAAGCTTTACCGCCATGATTCATGTATAGTATTCCTTGAGTGAGTGGGAGGATTCCATTAATGGTTGGAATAAATAAAGTAATGGCCATATCATAGAACCGAACACTATATGGAATTTATATGTCATAAGGGCCAAGTGGGAGAATGTAAGAAATTTCATTAAAGGTATGTCAATTATGTCACATATATTATTATGATTATAAAATATATATAATTACGGTGTTCAGTGATTTATTCTAATAAAAACTTATTATGTGAAATCAAATATTATGAATGAAATTATAGATTTAATTCTTGTGGAAACAAATATTTGAATTCATTATTGATTTTATTTTGTGGAATCAAATAATCTATATTGATTCTTTATTTGATTTTTATTCCTTGATGAGAGGAATAATTAAGGTAACATCTCTAATTGAGGGTCCCTGACCTACCTATAAATAAGGCCTGTGTATTCCATCAATTGACACTCACTGATAGGCATAGGTCAGAAGAACCTCTCAATATTTTTAGTTTTCTAGATTTGGTTGCTGTGAAGTTGTTCTTCAACTTGCTTGAGCAAAGCAATGGCCGGAAGTACTTATATATTAAATTATTTCCGCTGCTAGTTTTATTGTTAATTAGCATTTAATATATATAGAATTGTCCTCTTGTCCCACCACTAAGTTCTCTCTCTATAGCCGAACTGGGAGAGGAATAGCAGTGTGGGTACGTCTCCTGCCGTTTGTCGGATTGGGAGTTTTGTCCCAATTTTCACACAATGATTACAGATGCACCCATTGGAGAACATGATGGGAAGGGCAGTAAAGGAGAATCAATGACGGAGGGTGAAAGGCAAGGAATAACGATCTTTGTGGAAGAGGTGGAAGAAATCCGTCAGAAGAGTTCCAACTGTTTGTTGGGAAAGTACTGGATGGAGAAAAGATACAACAAAGAGGCCTTCAAGTTTGTCTTATCCAAGCTGAGGAGATCGGAGGGAGGAGTAAATTTCAAAGAATTACAAGACAACTTATGGCTTTTTGAATTTGCTGAGGAGGACAAACGCAGAGTCCTGGATGGGCGACCATGGTCTTTCAATCGACAATTGGTGGTAATACAAGAGTTTGATGGGTTAACCCCACCCTCCCAAATGCAGCTTAGCCAATCAGTTTTCTGGATCCAAATACACTATATGCTGCTCCTATGCATGACAAAGAGTGTGGGAACCAAAATAGGAGAATCCTTGGGCAAACTTGAGGGGATTGATGTGGCTAAGGATCGTGCAGGGTGGGGAAAATGTTTACGTATACGAGTACAAATTGATGTGACAAAACCTTTGGAGAGAGGGAGAGAACTCCTTGTGGGGGGAAGATCCATCTGGGTTTTTTTCAAATATGAGAAACTTTCACAGTTCTGCTACAATTGTGGACGCATTGTTCATGGCCCCAAGGGATGCAGCAGTAAACAGGGTTTGAAGCATACAGCTGAAGAGGATGAAAAGGCATGGGGACCTTGGCTGAGAGCAGATGATCTGAGGGGAAAGAATGGATCCAAACTGAGCAGTGAGGAAAAACTTCGATCGCTGGAATAGGGGTGGGCATCTGGCGGCGCAGCACAACCACCACACTTCTCCGAAATGGCAACTGGCAACAATCATGGAAACCCTAAGGATGCAAGTGTTCCCAACAAGGAAAGTAGTAGTGCGGATTCCAGCTCCTACCATAACGGATATGGAGCTAAATCTACATTTATGGCCAATGATTCAAACTTTACAGCTGGAGTGGAGCGTGAAAACTTAAATGAGGTGCATGGAAATATTCCTAATGGGGGATGCTTGAGTGGACTTGGCTGTGGGGCTACGATGGAACCGTGCAATGGGCCAGGCCTTACTAAACTGCAGAGAAAACATGATAACCCAGGAAAAAGGAGCCCAACTCGAATGGAAAAATACTCTTAAGACGGAAAAGGCTAGAGCGGGCCAAACTGGGATAGGGGGCCAGGCAAAACTCAAACAAGCAGAGATCAATGAGCACCATAGAAGAAATATGACTAAGATGGAGGGTCCCCATGGAGGCAGCAATATGAGGACGTGGAAACGAAAGGCACGGAGCAGTCCAGGTCCAGGCCTGCAGCTTGTCTTGGGGGGTGAGGAGACACATAAAAACAAGCTTGCCCGAGTGGAGTCAACCGGGACACTGAAGAATATGGAGGGGACAAAGAAGGATGATTCTGAGACATCTGTTATGGGTGTCATGGTGGAGGCTGCGATGCAGCCCCACCGCAAGCAATGATCCTTTTAAGTTGGAACTACCAGGGACTTGGGGACCACACGGCAGTTCGGGACCTTTGATAATTGGTAAAGGATAAGAAGCCACACTTTTTGTTTCTCATGGAAACAAAAAGTCCTCCATCTAAAATAGAGAGGATTCGTGTAAGACTGGGTTTCTCATGTATGTTTGTGGTTGAACTGGTGGGTCGAAGTGGTGGACTAACTTTGTTTTGGCAGGAAGAGAGTGGAATGACCATTCAAAATTTCTCTAGAAGACACATAAATGCTACTATCCAATTCTGAAATGAAAGACAATGGAAGCTCACCGGTTTTTACGGCCACCCGGAAGTGGCAAAGAGAAAGGAGGCATGGGCACTATTAAAACATCTCAAAGGTTTTCCCCCGGAGCCGTGGTTGTGCATTGGAGATTTTAATGAGATTGTCTCTCAGTCGGAAAACTAGGGAGCTTCCTTACGACGAGAAACACAAATGGATGACTTCAGGAAAACAATAGAAGAGAGTAGACTTAGTGACTTGGGGTATAAGGGGTCACGGTTCACATGGTCTAATGGAAGAGAGGGTCATGAATTTACTAAGGAGCGATTGGATCGAGGATTGGCCAATCAAGAATGGTGTTCTATTTTTACGGCAGCGGAGGTGCGAGTTTTAGCAGCACGTACCTCGGATCACAAGCCACTTCTTGTTGATTTTGATGCTATTTTGACTTCACAGCAGCAAAGACGAGGCTTTAAATTCGAAGCTGCTGATCAGTGCTAAAATATTCATATTTTTTGCCCTTAACTTGCATGTTTTAATCCTTTGGTTTTGGTTAATTAGGCCATTTTACTTACTTTTTGTATTTTCTTTGGTTTTGTAGGCTTTTGGAAGAAAATGAAGTAAATCTGGAAGATTTGGGCTCAAAGAGAAAATTTTGGAAAAATTGGAGTTTCTGGTAGTGTGATCGATCGCACTGTCATCATCGATCGCACACGGGTTGCGATCGATCACACCTGTGCGCTGGAGAATTCTAGAAGCTGTGGATAGACTCCCTTTCCTTCCATATTAGGGTTTTTCAACTCCCAATTGTAATAGGATTAAAACCCTACGAAATCTCTAGGGTTTACTACTTTTACAAGGACTTCTAAAGCCTATAAATAGACCTCTTAGCCTCTAGGAATGGGTGTGAAGAAAAGAGGCACAAGCTCTGGAAAGGAACTAAAGGCTAAATCAAGAGGAGTTTGATTTTTTCTTCTCTTCCACCCTTTTATTTTTATTATGTAGTTTATATTTTATTTAGGGCTATATTGAAGCCCTAGTTATGTTTAATTAATATTTCAATATTGGCGCCCTTGTGATGATCTTGTTGTGCTATTTAACTTGATTAATACCTGCTTGCATGAATTCCTCATATGTGTATGCCTGATCAACATGTGCATGTTGTATAGACTTGTTAGTTAGATCAATTTGGATGGCCGAGTCCTGGGTTTAACATAAGTAACAAAAGAATCCACACCGCGGTTCTTGGGTTAATCAACATAGGGAACCGGGAGTATGTATCCATGCCCTAGGCCTTGTGTATTTGTCGATTTCCATAGAACATATGCTTTTCTAAAGAACAACTTAGTATAGATATGCTAAATCCTTTAGGAAAGAAAAGAATTAGAGCATAGACCAAGTGACTAATTCGTTGCTTAGGGAAATCAATAGCTAAAGGCGTTAGAGTCTAACCCTTAGGATGGCAAACATTAAATATGCATAACTTGATCAAAGCATTGGCATATTGTCGCATTAATTTAATATAATTAGTGGTGGATATCAAAACCCTAATCTTTTTTTTTTTTGTTTTTGTTTATCTTTTATTCAATTGAATTCAATCGTGACAATTCAATTTTATCTTTTAATTAAATAGGAATTTACTTCTAAACATAATTTACCAATCATCGTGGGAATGATCTCTTATTTGTCTACTATACTATTGTTTTGATCTTGTGCACTTGCGAGTTAAAACGTACAATTATTTACCTATTAATTTAGGTATATTTTTGCACAACAAGTTTTTGGCGCTGTTGCCGGAGATTGTGTTAAATTTTGTTTAGAATTATTTTCCTTTAGTTATGCTATTTTAATTTTTAAGTTTTAATTTTGTTTATAAAAAAATAAAAAATAATAATAATAATAAAAAATCAAAAATATTTTCCTGTTTCTTTTTACTTCCTTGTTTCTGTCTTGTGTCAGCTTGCGGAACCTGCATTCTGTTATTGCGATCGAATGTAGGCCGAGTGCGATTGAGCGCAATGCGATCGAGCACACAAACCTGCGATCGATCGCAGTTCCAAGGAGCAATTTTGCCTTTATTTATTTTTCTTTTTATATTTGGAATTTTTGTTTTTGTTTCCTGTCTATTATTTTAATTTGTATTTCTGTTTTACCAACAAAAACAAAAAACAAAAAACAAAAAAATAAAAAATAAAATAAAATAAATAAGAGTAAAAATAATTTTTGGTTGTGTTCAAATTACTTCTCTGTTTCTGTTATGTTTCAGGTTAAAGCACCCGGCATTCTGTTACTGCGATCGAGCGCAGGGCCCGGCGATCGAGCGCAGTTCCAGAGGACTTCCGCACAGTAGTACTGAAGCTGCTGTGACTCCAAGGGAAAACTCTTCTTATGCAAGGTCATCGATCTCAAGCCTCAACCATCTTTCCACTTGATCCAGAAATTGAGAGGACCATTCGACAAGGGCATATAGACAATCTCGACACAGAAGAAGAAGAAGAAGTTGAGGAAACAATGCAAGAATTGCCAGACAATCTGCAACCAATGCGACGACCCATGAAGCAAGTTTTCATCCCGAAGAACCTCAACCAGCCGTCATGCATAGCCTACCAACCTGCGGTAGAAGGCAATTACAATTCAATGCAAAAATCAAGCAAGCTATGCAAAGATTGGAAGTTCAAATGGGGCAAATGGCTAAGGAGCTGAGTGAAAGGAAACAGGGTGGATTTCCATCCTAAACAATACCCAATCCTGGAGAGAATGAAGGAAGAACAACCGCCTGGCTGAAGACATAAAACTTAGCGCTCATGGGAGTCACCCCATAGCATATCCTTTTATTTTGTTGTTTGATTTATATTTTGTTGTGTTTTCATTTGTGTTTAGTATTTTAGGTGTTTTTGGTGTTTTGTCATTTCTTTTCCATTCTGTTACTGCGATCGATCGCACCACACATGCGATCGAGCGCAGGTCTCCATATGTGAGACTACCGCACTCTGTTAGTGCGATTGAACGCACAATATGTGCAATCGAGCGCACTTGGCAGCATCTCATAGTTATTTTTTTGTTTTGTTCAAATTTTATTTCATTTTAGCTTTGTTCATTTTTACTTGTTTGTGTGTTTTCCATTTTGCATGGACAAGTGTGCTTCAATTCAAGTTTGGGGGTGTGCTACGAGCCATGCTTTCCAAGACTATTTTGACCATCTCCCGGGTACATTCTTTCCTTTTCTTAGACACATTGGGGACAATGTGTCATTTAAGTTTGGGGGTATGGGTACACATGATTGTTCACACACCTTGTACCAATTTCAAGTTATTTGTTTGTGTTTGTTTATGTTCAAAGAAAAAAAAATCAAAAAGAAAAAAATATATGCATGTTCATGTTTGTCTTAAAATTTTGGTTGATCTTAAAAAAAATTGTGATTTGATTTCTTTGGTGAGCTTAAAATTTTGAACACATGATCTAATAATTGAGTTTTTCAGTTTGGTTACTTGCTTAGGACAGTTGAGAATTCACATGTTTCATCTGATCTTACACAAGCACATTAGCACATAATTTGTGAGGTATGACATGAAGTCTGATGTGTGTGTTTCTATGTCTTAAATGAAACTGGAGGATTTATTAGATGGATACCTTGGCATACATTTATGTGAAAGAAAAAAAAAATTATATATATATGATCATTGATAAGCTTTTCACTGAGTAACTGGACTTCTTGTTTCAAAGCATTGAATGTTCACGTCAAAAGGTCAAGAATTTTGATTTGGTTAATGTCATGGTTAATTTGGTTTCGTAGCCTTTTTGACTCGAGTTAGTAAGTCCTAGGGGTGTCTCTACACCTAATGCCCTAAAACAATTTGGTTTGAGAGTCATTGACTTAACACTCGTTACATGGGTCACTTAGAAAGCTTAAGGGAATCAAGCATTGCACAAACTGACGAAGAAAAAAAAAAAAAAAAAAAGAGAAAAGAAAAGAGAAGAAAGAGAAAAATATGCCATTGTTGTTCATTCTAATAGGGATTTCATTGAACTTTGAGATATTGAGACATTGCACATTAGAAACAACTGGAAGCTTCATATTTATGTGCTAGTTCACTTTACCCCATCTTCAAACTTGTGATGTCTTAGCATGTCTTTTGTAAGTAATTAAATTTTAAAATTCCAATTCATTGTGAAGATGGAGTTTATCTTTTTAAGCTTGCTAATGAATGAGAATTATGGTTTTGAAGTGAAGCTTTAATTTTTGGAATAACATGAACTGTGCATGATGTTTGTGGGTAACATTTCTTGAAAACCCTCACGAGACTTCACTCGTCCACTAGGGAATTCCTAGGGGTTTAAAAGGCTTATTGTATATGCTAAATGCAATCGTACATCCCACGAAAGATAGATTTATCTTTTGTTTTCTGTTTTTCCATTCCTATTTTTTGTTTTGTATTGCTAAGGGACTAGCAATATGTAAGTTTGGGAGTGTGATAAGTTCTAAAATATTCATATTTTCAGCCTTTAACTTGCATGTTTTAATCCTTTGGTTTTGGTTAATTAGGCCATTTTACTTCATTTTTGTATTTTCTTTGGTTTTGTAGGCTTTTGGAAAAAAATGAAGTAAATCTGGAAGATTTGGGCTCAAAGAGAGAATTTTGGAAAAATTGGAGTTTCTGGTAGTGTGATCGATCGCACTATGATAGATCGCACACGCATTGCGATCGATCGCACCTATGTGCTGGAGAATTCTAGAAGCTGCGGACAGACTCCCTTTTCTTCCATATTAGGGTTTTCCAACTCCCAATTGTAATAGGATTAAAACCCTACGAAATCCCGAGGGTTTACTACTTTTACAAGGACTTCTAAAGCCTATAAATAGACCTCTTAGCCTCTAGGAATGGGTGTAAAGAAAAGAGGTACAAGCTCTGGAAAGGAACTAAAGGCTAAATCAAGAATAGTTTGGTTTTTTCTTCTCTTCCACCCTTTTATTTTTATTATGTAGTTTATATTTTATTTAGGGCTAGATTGAAGCCCTAGTTATGTTTAATTAATATTTCAATATTGGCACCCTTGTGATGATCTTGTTGTGTTATTTAACTTGATTAATACATGCTTGCATGAATTCCTCATATGTGTATGCCTGATCAACATGTGCATGTTGTATAGACTTGTTAGTTAGATCAATTTGGATGGCCGAGTCCTGGGTTTAACCTAAGTAACAAAAGAATCCACACCGCGATTCTTGGGTTAATCAACATAGGGAACCGGGAGTATGTATCCATGCCCTAGGCCTTGTGTGTTTGTTGATTTCCATTGAACATATGCTTTTCTAAAGAACAACTTAGTATAGACATGCTAAATCCTTTAGGAAAGAAAAGAATTAGAGCATGGACCAAGTGGTTAATTCGTTGCTTAGGGAATCAAACATTAAATATGCATAACTTGATCAAAGCATTGGCATATTGTCGTATTAATTGAATATAATTAGTGGTGGATATCAAAACCCTAATCTTTTTTTTTTGTTTTTGTTTATCTTTTATTCTATTGAATTCAATCGTGACAATTGAATTTTATCTTTTAATTAAATAGGAATTTACTTCTAAACATAATTTACCAATCCTCGTGGGAATGATCTCATATTTGCCTACTATACTATTGTTTTGCTCTTGTGCACTTGCGAGTTAAAACGTACAATTATTTACCTATTAATTTAGGTATATTTTTGCACAACAGCTGCATGGCTGGTTGAGCAGGATTTCCATGAAGTTGTCCACAATGCATGGGTGGGTAAGCATAATCCTGACATGGGGGTATTCGGCATATGTACTAAGCTGGAGGGTTGCAGTAGTGCTCTATCACGGTGGGGTAGGAAAAAATTACAGCATGGGGAATGGCCGGTTAAAAAACAAACAGCGAAGTTGGAAGAGCTTCAAAGGCATGAAACACCCACTCATAGGGATGAAATCTTGGCCCTCAAAGCTAAGATTGACCTACTTTTGGAGAAAGAAGACCTCAAATGGAAGCAAAGGGCTAAACAAGCATGGTACCAAAAGGGTGACAGAAATACGCCATTCTTTCATGCATGGGCAACACAGAGAAGGCGAAACAACTGAATCACCTAGGTGCAAGATGAAAATGGGCGAGATTGCACTACACCAGCCCAGATACATGCAGCTTTCATTAATTTTTATGAGCAATTGTTCACGGCATGTGCAGTACGTGAAGTGGATGATTGTCTGTTGGGCTTGGAGGAGCGGGTAACACAGAGCATGAACTCCCAGCTCTTGGTGGATTTTAAGGTAGAAGAGGTGGAAGCTGCGCTTGGACAAATGCAGCCATTGAAGTCTCCAGGTCCGAACGGGTTTGTAGCCTTTTTTTTCCAAAAGTCGTGGCACATAGTGGGGAAGGAGGTATGTGATGCTATGCTCCAATTTCTTAATTTTGGTGTGTTTGATTCTGCCCATAATCACACATATATAGCTTTGATTCCAAAGAAAAAGAACCCATCTAGTGTGGCTGACTTTCGCCCTATAAGTTTATGTAATGTTATATATAAACTCAGTGCGAAAGTGTTAGCTAACCGACTCAAGAGGGTGCTGCCTCATATCGTTTCAACCACACAAAGTGCTTTTATTCCTGGGCGGTTGATCACTGATAACCTTTTAGTGGCTTTTGAGGCTTTACACACTATGAACAATAGAATGCAAGGACGAGAAGGGTATATGGTGCTCAAGTTAGACATGAGTAAAGCCTATGATAGAGTTGAATGTCAGTTTTTGGAAGAGATTATGAAGCGGATGGGGTATGCTTCGAGATGGATTAATTTGATCATGACATGTGTGAAAACGGTTACTTTCTCGATTTTGATCAATGGCCAACCCCAAGGACATATAGTCCCAACTAGAGGGTTAAGGCAAGGAGACCCTCTCTCCCCATACTTGTTTATCATTTGTGCGGAAGGGTTAAGCACCTTGTTGAATAGGACAGCCTCTATGAATGGGATTTCGAGCCTTCCAATCACACGGTGTGGTACAAAGCTCAACCATCTTTTTTTTGCAGATGATAGCTTACTTTTTTGGAAAGCCAATTTGATGGAATGGCAGAAAATACAAGAGCTTTTGGGGGTGTATGAGAGTTCGTCGGGGCAGAAGATTAATAGAGCCAAAACATCTATCTTTTTTAGCAAGAATACCAAGGAGGCAATTCATACCCAAATACTTAGCTTTTCCGGAGTGGGATCTTCTTCTTGTTTTGAGAAGTATTTGGGCTTACCTATTCTTGTGGGTCGATCTCGACAACGCTCTTTTCAAAACATACTAGGGAAAGTGTGGGATAGAATGAATGGATGGAAGGAGAGATTCCTGTCACAGGCGGGAAAGGAAATTCTTTTGAAGGTGGTGATCCAAGCCATCCCAACGTACACGATGAGTGTGTTTAAACTCCCTAAGGCTCTATGCAAAAAGATCAACTCCATGATGGCGAGGTTATGGTGGGGGCATAAGGAGAACCTATCTAGAATTGTTTGGAAGAGTTGGGCAAAATTGAGCTTACCAAAAGAGAAGGGAGGAATGGGATATAGAGATTTGGAGGACTTTAACCGAGCTATGTTAGCAAAGCAAGGTTGGAGATTGATCCAAAACCCTCATTCATTAGTGGCACAGATTCTTCGAGAAAAATACCATCCAGGTGTCTCTTTCCTAGATGCAAATCTTGGGCGGACTCCATCGTATACATGGCAGAGTATATGGAACTCTATCCCACTGCTTAAGGAAAGGTTGATGTGGAGGGTGGAAGATGGGCAAAATGTTAAGATATGGGGGGATCGCTAGCTCCCCTCCCCGCACACATACTCAATTCAATCCCCTATTCGGCTACTTCACAGTGAGGAGAAGGTGAGTGCTCTTATTGACAGTTCAACAAACTAGTGGAACTACAATTTGATACATGAACTCTTTACTGACGACGTGGCAGCCAAGATTTGTAATATAGCAATTTGCCCTGGAAGACAATCGGATCGGGTGGTGTGGTCATGCACGAAAAATGGGGAATTCTCCGTTCGGAGTGCTTATCATTTAGCAAGATCGTGTTGTAATATTTGTTACAAACATTCCTTTTTAAGTCATTTGGAAATGTTTTATCATTTGATAATATTTTCTTAAAGGTTTTTATGAGAAATAAAAATCATCTTTAACCATTTTGATTTATAACCGTTTGTATTTATTACTTGGTTATAATATATAACTTTTATGACCGTTAGTGTTTATTACTTGTTTATGAGATATAACTTTTATGACCGTTTGTATTTATTACTTAGTTATAAGTTATTAAATAAAAATTAGTTTTAATTGATTTTTACCGTTTTGACCGTTAGTCTTTAACAAGTTTTATTGTAGTTTGACCATTTTGTTATTAACAAATGTTTTACCGTTTTTGGTATTATGACCATTTGGACATTATAAAAAGAAAAGAAAACATCCACAATCCCATGGTAGAGTGAGCTTGCAACAAGAAAGAAAGAAAGGCAAACTCATTTTCTTTATAAAAGAGTTTTGTCCTATTTTAGAAGAACAATTGCATAGAATTCTATTCTATTCAATTTCTATTTTCTCTTTGAGGTTTTTTTTTAAGAAGATCAAAGGGTTGTTCTACTAGTCTTCGTTACTGGAAGTGCGTCCTTAACGAAGGTAGACGCTATAGTCTAATCCTGGGAGGTTGCGTGTCAAAGGATCCGATCGCACCGAGTTATACACTCCGGGAGGCACGAATCAACCTTTAAGGACAACGCTCTTGCGTGATTCTATAGCACATTGTGAGATCTTTCCATACTCTACTTTTTATCTCTTGTATTTTATTTATGTTATTGTTAATTTTTAGATTGCAATGATTTTATATCAATGAGAATTTGTGCACCATCCAAAATTATTTCCAACAATCTTAAAGGTTGATTATGATGGTTGCACAAATATTTTGATTAGTATCATAACAATAGTATTTAAACTTATGAGCAATCAAATACTATAAGAGTTTGCGGTATGCAATTCGCATATGAGAAAGATAAAATCAAATATTGAGTGGAAAGATTTTGTATTCATTTATCAGAAAAAGAATTTAATTTCATGTGTAGTTATTGAAAATGAAAACTTTTTTGATTGAAAGAGTTTTCAATTATTTGAACTCAATTTATTGATTGTCAAATAATCTTTTATTGTTGGGTTACTATTCTTACAATAAAAAGAGTTAAGCCCTTTATGATTTTTTTTGAACTTAGCATTTTATGTTGTGTTGTGCTAAGCTTACCGGAAAACATCCATGTAGATTAATAATAATTACAATGAATAGTTACTCATGGTGTGATGGAAAAAATATATAGGCATTACTAATTGTGTGCAGAGAATACAATTTTGTTGAAGCTTCTAGCAGATAAGCATAACATAGGAGAAAGAGACGTGGTGTGTGCATTGAGTCAATCGGTTCTTACGACACCTAGTTGGTGTGTGGTAATGACAATCTATTTTGGAAGATCTTGGAGTAAAGTTGTTGGCTCCGCTGTGAGTTTTAAACTTTGATTCATAGGTCTTATTTTTTAAGACATAATATACATTTCATTTATTAAAATGGAAAAAAATTCAAGTTATGAAGGTGCTCCTTGATTGAATTAAAGCTAGTGCAAAATTTTATAATTATATGAATTTTGTATATGATAAGTGGTGGCTTCTATTAATTCATCTATTTCAAAATTGAAATAGCATCTAGCATTTATGTTAGTAATGACATGCTAGATTAGCATAAATACTTTACAAGTATTTGGTAAATCTTCATATATATCATTCAACTTTCAAGTTTATCTGAAATGTTAAATTCCTAATAAAGTAGATGTGATTATTGATGTTCTTATATATTGAGGCTCATTTGATATCTAATAAATTTATCATATCATTAGATTGATACCAATGTCATATTTATGAGAATGAGCCAATAATAGTTGATTATTATTTGGTTGAGCTTGATACTTTGCATATTTATTAGGGCTTTAGTTAAAAGATTTTATTTTTAAAATCTTGATAGAACTTGAAATATGCAATCCCTATATATATATATAAGGATCATGTTGAAAAATCGCAAGTGATGATTAATATTTTTTTAAAACAGCTTTAAAACTGTCAATTGACAGAAAATAAAGAAGAGGAAGTGACATATCATACTTAGAGAAAGATGAGCTCATAGAAGTCATTTCTTAAAGCACTTGTGAGCTATTAATGAAAATTTATTTTCTTGTGAATATTTGGTTTATTCCATTAATATTTAGCATGATAGATTTATACATGTAAATTTTGGCTACATCAAGGGATGAAAAGAAATTAGAATATTGGAATAAATGATGAATTCTATAATTGTCAGTTTTGGGTTATTCACCAAAGTATGGGGGGAAGCCATTATTTTGTTTGTCACATTCATAAGCATTGTTTAGAATACCTCGAAGTGTGCGGGTATTTAACAAATGTTATGTTACCCAAACCTAAAATGAGGAAACTTGGTTTTAAAACCTATGATTGTGATTTTATCGGTTTTACATGTAATAGTTTATGCTATAGATTCCTTACTATTAAGAGTGATGTTTTAGATTGCAATGCTATTATTGAATCTAAAAATGCTATTTTCTTTGAGCACGTGTTTCCTTTGAAAAATAAGAAGAAAAAAATTATTTCATGATTTTTTGGTGCTTCTAATAAAAGTGTTGATGATGTGTAAGAATTGAGAAGAAGCAAGTGAGCTAGAACGAAAAGGAATCTCGGTATGGATTTTATTGCTTATATTGTTGATGATGATCCAATATGTTATGGCAAAGCAATTAAATCTCTATTTGATTCTTTTTTCTTTTTTTTTTGTTAGAAGTTATAAATAATGAACTGGAATACATTATGCCTAACCATTATTGGGAACTCATTGAGTTACCTTCTAAGAGCAAATCAATTGGTTATATATAGGTGTTTAAGAAGAAGTTTAAACCGGATGATATAATAGATAAGTATATGGTAGACTTGGTAGCTAAAAGCTACAAGTAAATGCAAAATGTTGATTATTTGATACTTATTTTCCGGTTACTAAAATTACATCTTTTGAATGTTATTTGCCATTGCTTATATTTATAAACTTGTTGTACATCAAATGGATGTCAAAGTTATTTTTCTAAATGATGAAGAGATTTATATGGAGCAACCCGAAGGGCTAGTAATCCCCGGTCAAGAATATAAAGTGTGCAAACTGGTGAAATCCTTGTATGGATTAAAGCAAGCTCCTAAACAATGGCGTTTGACAAGGTGATATTGTTTAATTTATATTTGATTAATGATGCAACTAAATGCATAACAAGTTTTACAATAATGAATGTGTCATTATTTGTTTATATTCATGACTTGCTTATTTTGTGAACTAACATTGATGTTGTGCATGAACTTAAAAGATTTTTTGCATCTAATTTTGATATGTAAAACATAGGTAAAGCGAATGTCATGTTGGACATTAAGGTTATTAGAGATAATTATTACATTATTTTATCTCAGATATATTATGCTCGAAAGATGCTTAAAAGATATGAGCACTTTGATTATCCGCCTATGTTTACACCATATGATTCAAAAATATATTTGGTTAAGAATCATGGTGATTGTGTTTTGCAAGAAAAATATGCACAAATCATTAATAGCTTGATGTTTTGACAAACTGTATATGCCTTGATATATATTACATATATTGTTAGTAGATTGAGTAGATATACTCATAATCATGGTATTGAGCATTGAGATGCCATCTCTAAATTGTTGAGAAACTTTAAAGGCACAATTAATTTTGGTTTGTCATGTTGTGATTATCCTGTTATATTGAAAGAATATTGTGATACTAACTGGATTTTTGATTCAGATAAGCAAAGCCTACTAGTGGTTATGTGTTTACTCTGGCTAAATGAGTTATCTCTTGGAAGTCCTTAAAAAAGAATTGCTTAGCAAGGTTTACTATGGAGTCAGAGTTAATTGCCTTGGAGAAGGCAGGAACTGAAGATAATGGCTAAGAACCTATTGATTAATTTATTTGTCTTTATAAGCTAACACAGTTCCACCTATGTGTTTATTGTGATTTTCAGGCTGCCAAAGCTCGAGCAAATAATTTATAATAAGAAAGTGCACAATATTGTGAGGCAGCTTATTGAGATCGGTATATGTCCATGGACTTTGTGAGGTCATAAAAGAATTCTACAGATTCTTTGACCAAGCCACTAGCAAGAAGGCTAGTGAGAGAAGCATCGAGGGGGATAAGACTGATACCCAAATCATGACACTGTGATTGATACCCAACCTCTGTGATTGGAGATCCCATGAATGAGGTTTAATGGGAAACGAAGTCACAAGTGAAATGAGGTATGGTACTGTCAATTTATGTTTATTAACTATCTTGTTGAAAAGATTAGTTATGAGTCCATCCCTGTGGTGTAAGACAGTACAAGATGCAGAGTGATTAAGGATGAGCTTAAAGCTCTTAATGGATCCATAGTCCCTACCTGTTGGGATGGGGTGTTCCCTGCACACACTCTTGATGGATATCACCTATATGAGTGTGGAGGTGCTATCTCCTATGAGACTTGGGTAGGTCTCTAGAGCGCTCATGAAAGCCATTTTATGGTGTAATAACAAAAGATGCAGAATGAGTAAGGATGAGTTTAAAACTCTTAATGGGTCCATAGTCCCTACTTGTTGGGATGGGATGTTCTCTGCACACATTCTTGATGGACACCACCTATGTGAGTGTGGAGGTGGTGCCGCCTCCTATGAGACTTTGGCAAGTCTCTAGAGCACTCATGAAGCCCCGAGGCGCATGGCCTGTATAAGGCGCCAACCCGCCGCTATAGAACAACCCAATTTTCTTTATTTGATTTGATTTGACTTTTTGTTTATTTGATTTGATTTAATTTTTTGTTTTTGGAGAAAGTTATGTGGATGATAAATTTGTTTAACTTGTGGATTTGGTTAAAAGAGTTTAACTCTACCACGATTCATTAAGTTCCTACTTATTTATCCTAGGTGCGGTTAAAACTTTCGAGTACCACATCGATGCATGCTTTCAATCTCCTTTTATTCTAATGTTTGTAACATGTGGGGGATTGTTGTAATATTTGTTACAAACATTCCTTTTTAAGTCGTTTGGAAATGTTTTATCATTTGATAATATTTTCTTAAAGGTTTTTATGAGAAATAAAAATCATCTTTAACCATTTTGATTTATAACCGTTTGTATTTATTACTTGGTTATAATATATAACTTTTATGACCGTTAGTGTTTATTACTTGTTTATGAGATATAACTTTTATGACCGTTTGTATTTATTACTTAGTTATGAGTTATTAAATAAAAATTAGTTTTAATTGATTTTAACCGTTTTGACCGTTAGTCTTTAACAAGTTTTATTGTAGTTTGACCATTTTGTTATTAACAAATGTTTTACCGTTTTT
>NC_081545.1:9331936-9384074 GCF_901000735.1 Corylus avellana | reverse complement strand
TTCATTTTTAAGTCATTTGGAAATGTTTTATCATTTGATAATATTTTCTTAAAGGTTTTTATGAGAAATAAAAATCATCTTTAACCATTTTGATTTATAACCGTTTGTATTTATTACTTGGTTATAATATATAACTTTTATGACCGTTAGTGTTTATTACTTGTTTATGAGATATAACTTTTATGACCGTTTGTATTTATTACTTAGTTATGAGTTATTAAATAAAAATTAGTTTTAATTGATTTTTACCGTTTTGACCGTTAGTCTTTAACAAGTTTTATTGTAGTTTGACCATTTTGTTATTAACAAATGTTTTACCGTTTTTGGTATTATGACCATTTGGACATTATAAAAAGAAAAGAAAACATCCACAATCCCATGGTAGAGTGAGCTTGCAACAAGAAAGAAAGAAAGGCAAACTCATTTTCTTTATAAAAGAGTTTTGTCCTATTTTAGAAGATCAATTGCATAGAATTCTATTCTATTCAATTTCTATTTTCTCTTTGCGGTTTTTTTTTAAGAAGATCAAAGGGTTGTTCTACTAGTCTTCGTTATTGGAAGTGCGTCCTTAACGAAGGTAGACGCTATAGTCTAATCCTGGGAGGTTGCGTGTCAAAGGATCCGATCGCACCGAGTTATACACTCCGGGAGGCACGAATCAACCTTTAAGGACAACGCTCTTGCGTGATTCTATAGCACATTGTGAGATCTTTCCATACTCTACTTTTTATCTCTTGTATTTTATTTATGTTATTGTTAATTTTTAGATTGCAATGATTTTATATCAATGAGAATTTGTGCACCATCCAAAATTATTTCCAACAGATCGCTCGAGGGTAGAGGAAATGGGGAATGCTCCACTGAACTTGCAACTGTGGACTTCTGGAGTAAAGTTTGGAGAACTAAGGGACCACCAGTAGTAAAACTTTTTCTATGGAAGGCATGTAATAACATTTTACCAACCGGCGAAAATTTATATAGACGCCATATGGTTCCTGATGCCCTTTGTCCTATTTGTGGGTTGGAGGTGGAAACCTTGGACCATATTCTATGGAGCTGCACCTCAACACAGGATGTCTGGATGGTGGTCAATTTATAAGTGTGAGGGAAAGCCTCACCTCTTGAGCTAGCTTTTGAGGTTGAGATAGGCCCAAGACCACCCAACACTGGTATCAGAGCCCAGGTTTACCAACAAGTCTCGGCCCAACAGTCCGCGGAAGAAACGGGTTGTCGATGCTCCGACCTAGGGCCCGATGTGTGAGGGGGAGATTGTTAGGGTTATCTCACATCGGTTGTGGAAGGGGGTGGTGGTCAATTTATACGTGTGAGGGAAAGCCTCGCCTCTTGAGCTAGCTTTTGAGGTTGAGATAGGCTCAAGACCACCCAACAAGAACCACATCGGAACTTTATATGCTGTGGTCTTAGCCACATTTTGGCGACGCCATTATTCACTATACGAAGTTGGAATCAGTTTATGCCAGGGCTCGAACCTGATGGTGGCACAGGGCCCTTTGGAAGCATCGTGAAAAGTGTCATAAGCTTCTTTTCATTTGAATTCACAATTGTCAGCCTTGATACTTGTACCTCCGGCTCCGGCAGCAGCCGGGCCTGAGAGTTTGAACCCGCCGTGAGAGAAAGAAGCATGGCAAGAACAATCAGGAGGCAGGCAAATTTCTTGCATGGCTGAAAGTAGCCCATTTTTTTTGAGAATCTCCGGTTTGATAAGCAAAAGGAATGTGTGTGTACGTGTATATATATATAGACTTATGGTGATGCTTGAAAATGAGATAGTTGTCCATGGAAGAAAGGTGGCCGGCTTTTGAACTGAGATTTTGTACAGGTAATCTCTTGTTGGACGTCTTTAGGCGCCGGCAATTACTCGGAGAAACGAATTTGACTTCAATATATATTATTATATTTGAAGGATTTCAACTGGTGGCCGGCTATTTATTTTCCTTTTACAAAGGAATCGTAGGTGGATTCAATTATGGAATTAACATCATAATTCAATGTTAGTTTATTATAGGGTAAAGTCCACATACCCCCCTCAAACTACCACCCAATTGACAATGTCTCCCCAAAATTTTCAATTGTGACAATGTCCCCTCCAAACTATCAAAATATTGTCAATGTCCCCTCCAAGACTAGTAATAAGACAAAAATGTCTCTATAGATTTCTTAATAAGACAAAAATACCCCTATAAATTCAAAAAAAAAAATTGATTTTTTTCAAAAACGAAAAATTTTAATTTAAAGATAATATTTTTTTTTAAAAAAACATTTTTTTTTAAACAAAAATTTTTATTTTAAAAAAAAAAAAAACTATTTTTTTTATTTAGTTTTTTAAAAAAAATTTCATTTTATTAAACGAAAATTTTATTTTTTTTAAACGTAAATTTTTATTTAAATAAAATTATAAAACAAAAATTTTTTTTTAAAAAAAAAAAAAAACCAAAATTTTCAATTTTTATATTAAAAAAAAAATCGAATTTTTTAAATTTTTTTCTTATAAAATTGATTTAAAAAAAAAAAAAAAAAAAAAAATTGTCCATCGTTTGGAGATTTTTTTTTTTTTTGATTAGTTTTAGGTTTTTTTTAAAAAAAAAAAATTACTAAGGGTAATTTCGTCATTGGGAGGAACATTGACAATTTTTGGTAGTTTGGGGGGGACATTGTCACAATTGAAAGTTTGAGGGGGACATTGTCAATTGAGTGGTAGTTTGAGGGGGTTATGTGGACTTTTCCCTTTATTATATTATATCTAAAATAAATTAAAGTTAACAAATGAATATCCATAGGTGGTCATTACACATTAATATGCAGTACTCCTTTGTAGTTTGGCACTTCTTTTTCTTTATCTTTTAAAAAAATAGATGAGTGAAGATAAAACTACAAGAAGCAAACTAAAAAGCAAAGTAAAATTACAAATAACTAAACAAAGACCAAAAAATAACACGATTCCACAACCCCGAAGAAGAACCTCAAGATGGGAGGAGTAAGAGAGAAAGCTGTCAGCGGTGCTGGTGGTAGGCTAATAGCGGCCCATGGTAGAATTTGTGATTGCATAAGGCATTCAAAAGATAACTGTACAAACAGATAATAAGTTCTCGCTATAGATTGAGAAACAAATAACAGCAAGGTCAAGGTATTATGAAATCTAGATATGGATCTGACACGAGCTCCACAAGTAGGGAGCCACATGAGCAAGAGTAGAGATCACCGTCGAATCTACGGAAAGAAACAAAAGTGAGCGTTAGCAAGCGCAGCCCATGTGCACCATGGCGGTGTGTGGCATACACACACTACAGCACGTAACATCAATGGAGAGAAAAGTGGCCAAAAATGGTTGGAGGAGTGTCACACTTGGGTGAAGTAAAATAGCACGCCAGCATGCTAAGCACGCGTGCTCTGAATCACGACTCGTCACACTTATGTTGGTGCAGTGGTTACAGTAAATTTAAGATCCAAACTTCTTTGAAACTAAATAGAAAATGAAGAGAAACCAAAGAGAGGTTAAAGAGAAAGTTTGTTTGGGTGGGGCAAGTGCAGAGGAGGTCTTCCCTTCTCCATGACTAAGATCTGGATGGGTTTAGTTTGCTGAGGGATTTTTTTCGCTCACAGACTGTTTTCAGAGACGAAGCTGTTTTGGCACTTTATTGCATCGGTGCATCCCACCACTCTACCTGTCCATTTATCAATTTTGACCCTTGACTGATGTGATGAACATTCTAAGTTACTCTTGAATCAGATTTTTTTTTTTTTTATTATTATTATTACAAAAATTTAATTTTACCATAGTCAGAATGAACTCTTAAGTCTTTTTTTTTGGCTAGTTTTTTATCGCGTCCCATTACAAATGATCCATTAGTTTACACTAAATAGTTTGAAAATCTAGTGAGGAAGACAAATTAAGTTGGATGTATGATTTAGAGTTGACCATCATGATCACAATTTGGATTCATATTCTGATTGTTTCTCGGGAAATCTTCTCTCTCTCTCTCTCTCTCTTCAGTGCTTTAGGTACCAACTTGTGAATATTGCTGTGAAATTCTACTAGGCAAATATACCTTCCCATATTTTTCTTTATTCTGAGAGATCATTATGCCATATACTAGAAGCCCTGGAAAAGCAAAACAAAATTCATCTAGCAGGGCCCATTGAGACTTTCGACAAAAAGCAGCTACAACTTACGTGTTTATGTAGTAAATCCAAACTAAGGTGCAATAACGGAAACTCTTCTACATTTAAGAGTAAATCTACAGTCAACCAGCGATTCATTTAGCATATGCAGAAATACATAAACTGAATGTATGCACCTCTGTCAGAAGACAGGAATATACAACATTAACGAAGTCCTGGTTATATCAGAAATCCTACCCATAGTTTCTATGAGAATCATGTTTATTTACAACAGATTACATGATGAAAGAAAAATCTACGTTCTACTGTGAAACTAACATGACTACACGGTCCGCAAGATTCGTATGGCTGCTCTATATATCAGATTCATAGAAACGCAGCAATTTCAGGGGTTTCACCTTTTCCTATGATCAAGCAATGACAGCATAAATTAATAAAAGCAAGTACCATTTTCACTAGAAAACGAAAGAGTCTTAATAGAAATCTAGTGATAATTGATATTTCTCCATATCTCATCCATAATTTTTTTTCAAATACGCTATTGATTCTGTAGGACCCACATCGTGAATTTAACAAAAGCTGGATGAAGGATGAATGAGAGATGGAGAAATAATGAGTCTCAAATCTCAAATTCACCGTTAAATCAGTAGGACCCATATCGTGGATTTGAAAAAAGATGGTTGAGAAAAGAAGGATGAAGGATGAATGGAGAAATAACAGGTCTCAAATCTTAAACAAACCTGAATCGTTTCTTCAGACTGGGAAGGGAAATGAAAACCCGTGGAGCAGTTCTCTGACACTTCGGGACTTTTCATCCAAGTTCTCCGTGCATCACTCAACTTCAGTTTATACTTGAACATCTAATGGTAGAAAGAAGAAAGTCAATATTAATTAAATGAGAATTTCTTAGTAGTTTAATTAGAAAAGAAATATGAAAATTTTTAGTTAACACAACAAACTGGCTCTCATTTTTGGTAGAAAGAAGTTCTCAGAAAGATTAACAGGGTAGAATATCTCTCATCCTAGCTCAATTCATCATGAATGATATTTTAAGGAAAAATGCTAGGTATACAAACAAATTTTACAAAAAATCTTTTACAACATGATGTGGCACAATATAATTGGGTTTCTCAAAAGTTAAATCTATCTCATTTCTAATTATGTTGTGCCGCATTATATTGTAAAAGTTTGTTTGTAAACCTAGCATTCTCTATTTTAAGCCTTTTTAGTAATAGTTTCTGATGAATGTACATGAACAGAGTAAAAAATAGAGACTTAACATATAGAATAGATGAAATCTTGAGTAAATAAAAAAATAAATTATCCCATAGTGTGCAAACCTCAGAAAGGGGGACAGATGGTTTCTCCAGTTCATCTCCTTCAGTTATGATCCCAGTTCCCTGGCACTCCGGGCAGAAAACAGAATCAATTTGTGTTCTTGTAGCTTTCACCTCACCTTCTTTTCCTATTGCACTGCATTTAGCTGCATTCTTTCTCTTGGATTTTCTTCTCCTCAGTTTTGGACTAACTAACTCCTTTGTAATTATTTCAAACTCACAGAGAAGTATCCAGTGAATAATGCATGAAGTGTGAAATACATGAAATGCCTGCACGCAAAAATGAAAATAAAATGTAAACAGCTTTCCAACATTTAACTTTAAATGTAGGAATAGACCATAATGAGTACTTCAATGCCTTAAATGATAAAAAAAAAGTCACATAAGTTTAAAACAAGAAACAGAAAACACAGCCGAAAGGAAAAGAGATGCAAGTTGCTAAGAGACTTTACCCCATGCACATTTCGGCTACTGCAGAGAAGCCTTCCAGTCTGCATATTCATTAGTGCTGATACGTCTTTCCCAGGAAGCATCTTGTGTTGACAGATATCACACATCCTTTCTGCAGCCAAACGCTGATGCTGTCTCAACTCTCGCCTTAAAGCCTTACTTGAAATAAACCTCTTATGCAGCAGCTGATCATCATAATAAGCCAAAATTAATCTCGAAGAGGCGCCATTTGAAGCTGAAGAATCTTCCCCAGATGAATCATATTGATTATTATTATTATTATTCAAGGACTCACTAATGTCCTCAGGATCAGAAAATGATTTCTTTTTTTTCCTACTAGTGCCTTCCCCATTCTCTGATTCTGATGTAGGACTAGATAACAGCAATGGCTTCATATGATCAAACAATTCCTTGCTGCCAATATCACAATTATAACGGAAAGTAACAACAGCAAAATCATGCTCTGGAACATTGAACTTATCCTCATTTTCAGGACTTCTTTTCCCCAACCACTCACACCATATTCTACTAATCCCATTCAAAACCTTATCCTTCTCACGGAACCTGGCAGCAATTTGTCCACAGCCAACCTCCTGCACTTTTATATCAGATATTTCATTCCAAATCCGCACGCCGGGAACTACGACACTGTCATTAGCATTCAAAGTCTTATCACAATAACTAATTTCAATATCTGAATGAACACCACCATTCCCATTACAATTCGTTTGCGAATTTCCACTATATTCGACAATAGCACGATTGTCATCATTGTTCTGCAACTCCAACAACCTACTTTTATTTGTATTGAAAACACCCGACTCTTTTTGGTTCTCCACTGAATTGTCAAAGAATAGAACACCATCATTGAAAGGCCATGGATTTGGTCCCATGAGCGTAACCTTAGCAGTAGATAACCTCTCAGTGTGAAGATTCCCCTTCAAGTGATCAAACAACACGGCATCACTATAACACGGTGCAAGACACAGAGTACAGAAGAAAACGAACTTTTTCCCATCTTCCCGAAGCTCAACGTACGTGTGCCCACGCGACCTTACAGTGCGAAGAATGGTTCTCGCTGCTTGTTCTCTAAGACTACAAGCACTCTTCGGAAACCCTACTTCCCACCTTCCCGCCATTCAAAATTTTCCCGCCACAAAATTCAAATTCAAATTCAAATTCAAACGCCCACCAAGCTCCTCCTTCGAAAATTACAACACGAAATTCAAATTCAAATCCCGATAAATTCTTCCATTTCCAACACCAGAGCCCTTACGAGAACCAAATATGAAACCTAGAAAACTAAAAATTTGACGAAAGATTCTTTCAAACCCTAGAAATCAAATTTACAGGTCCCTGAGATCTTCGTCAAAACCTAAGACACGGACATTTAATGAGCCATGTGAAACCCTAGGGAGCTCAAATTTCACAAGAACTTTCCAGAAACCCTATAATACAAATCTCGACACTCCAATCTTCGTGGAAATCACTAATATTAAAAGTTTCACCCAAATTCACCGAAACCCTAGAGCTCTCGAATTCAATTCCACGAATTTCAGGTCCAAAAGAGATAAACAACAAAACCACAGAATTCTAAAACAAAGAGATTTAGCAAACCCTAACTTTACAATTTCGAAGCGTACTTTGTATAGGAATTTTAGGAAACCGCGGGGTTCGTCCATTCACCGTCACAGCCGCGCGAGCCATGGAGAGAAGAGCGTGCGAAGAGAGCGAATCCTCCCCCATAGCCATCTCCATTTCTCGCAGTGTAACAGAGGATTCCAACGTGTTTGGATTGAGAGAACGTAAGAGAAAATCAGACGGAAAAAGGGAAGGAAAATTTTTTGGTAAGAGGGTCGCTTGTGTTGATAACTGATAAAGCTAATAAAACTGTTACGATGCTTCAGAATACTTAAATGAGGTGTGACATTGATTCTGAGCCGTTGGACCCGTTTTGATGAAGCCCCGTGATTATGATGGACGGCTAAGATGGAATTTTAAGTTTACTTGGATAGGATAGGTTGGTATGAGATAAGCGTAGATTCGAATTTTTGGTAAGAGGATGCCTTCGGGTGGGGATAACTGATAAGACAGGTGAGATTAGTTTTTTGTCAACAGATCGGGCTAATTATTTAAGCTTTACTCAATATAATAATAATTATTATTAATTAATTATCCTCGTTTATGATTTATTAAATATTTCAATTATTTTGGGAATTTCAAGATTGATTTAATAAGATTTTATATATATATATATTCAATCCTTAAGTTTCATCTGATCTTAAATTTTAGACTACTGAAATTTTTTGCAATTCTCTGCTCGGATTATAATTAATTTGTACAGACAATTGAGATACCATCGTGGATCTTACATATTCAAACAATTTAAGCATCTTATTATATATTTCCCTTTTTCTTCAAGTTACTTGGGGAAAAAGATAAATTATTTATTATAACTAATTTTCTTTGATTATATTCAATTTTAAAATTTCAACCACAGTTTTTAAATCAAATAGATGCACCTTAACATGTATTACGTACAGTCACTAACTCAATATCTATTAATTTAATATTTACCATGAATTAATAAAGCTTTCAAATTTACAAATCTTAATAAGTTAATATGACAAAATTTTATTTATTTAGTTTAAAAACAAGAGTTAATTGAAAATTTTGGAAGCATTGGGGTTCCAAATATCCACCGGATCGAGCCCCAAACCACGAATGAGGATCCAGCCCTAGAAGTAGAACCCAAGCCACTAACCCCTGTGGGCCTTGCTGGATAGTCAGCCCACCAAATTGACAATAGAAGAAAAAAGTATACATGAGATGAGATCAACTCCTGCTAACTATATCTTATATTTTGGGGCAACATGTCATTTGTTAGGGGTATACAAGCGATTACGGTTAGCAGTTATTGGTTAAAATCGTTAACTGCAATTGCCTAAAGCGGTTATTGAATTTTAATAACAACAACCTCTCCACTTAGGTGGTTAGTGATTATTTTATAAATGGCGATTAGCGGTTATTTTATAACCGGCGGTTAGCGATTACTCAATCCAATGACTCGTGATTTTATAACCGCTTTTTTATATGGGCTTTTGAGCTTTTTGAGGTGTGTTAAGCCTTTTTTTACCTATTTTTTGGGCTTATTTTAAATACTTTTGGGTCAAAGTGTTCCCCAAAACAATGAATATGATATAACCCGTATTTAAAACTACACCGTTTTGGTGTCCAAAACAGCATCAATTTAATGTAATATTTTTAATATAAAATATATATTTATATTATTATATATAAGGAATAGGCAATTACCGATTATTAACCGTTTTTTCTTACACCTAAAACCTCTAACCAGCCGCCCTAGGCGGTTAGCGGTTTTTTATAACCGCCTACCAAAGCGGTTATATGGTTAGTTGTTATTAACCCTTAAAACTATTAATCACCCCGCCCTAGGTGGTTAGCAGTTTTTTATAACCACCTACCAAAGCGGTTATACAGTTAGCGGTTATTGAATTTGTGTATTACCAAAGTAAGTAATTTTAGTTTTTAAGATGTCAAACCTACTTGCTTGGGTAACACACAAACCTATAATGGATAACTCAAATTTTAAAATATGAGAATCTTATATTTTATAAAATCTTAGGTGATCTCAATCCCTCTTTTTCTTCTGGATAAGTATAGTTAAAAATGAAGCTTTGGAAATGCCATGTTTGAAAACCATATATATATTATTCCAACCCATTTATCATAAAGTTAAAAGAAAAAATTGTTAGGTTTTGAATTACCAAATTTAGTGACAAAATACATTCATTTGCAATCTTGTATGCAGTGCATACATACGAGATGTTGTGTACAAAAAAGACCTAGAAGATGTTGTTAAGACTTACCAATCATAATAAAATACTTATATGATATGATTTAAATTTAATCAAATAAAGGAAATGAGCAAATCGGAATTCTTTAATTAGAGTTAAAACTAGATTTGATTAAATTTGGTATCCTGCACATGTCTCAGTATTTGGACTATAGCTTTCGGCTTAAAAATCGGATTGAGGTGAAACCAATGGCATTGGAAAGCTAACGCAACATTCTACAAATCGTTGTGAAATAAGATTTTTGTAATTCGGATGTTTCCTATGCCAAAATTGTCCCACAAGATAAGGAAGAAAATCTAGACGAATCTTATTCCAACTAGTACTAGGTTTTCTTCCTATTTCAACTAGTACTAGGTTTTCTTGTAGTCTATATATAGAGATATTATGCATGAAATTGAAAGGAATTCCACATAAGAATTTCATGTGCTAAGAAAGCGTTTAAGATATTGAGTGTGTTAAAGGTTATGCCTTCATCAACAGATCATAAACAACCGAATTGTTCAAGATGTTCTAGAAATGGGTACTGCAGTAGAAGTCAAGTTGGTCGCTTATCTTATGCAAGTGCAAAGGTTTTGTAAGTGTAAACTTCTTATAATCCTTATTCTTTTACAGTTGATTGATTTTGGGTTTGACTGTCTCCGGAGAGGTTTTACTTTTAGAGAGTTCTTTAAAATGTTTTCTCCTCGTCACCAAAATATCCGTGCCACTACTTTACATATTTAGTGAATGACTGGTTGTATGATTTTTTTTTTTTTTTTTTTTTATTTGCATACACCTATTCGACCCCTTTTAGGTGTCGTTTGGAATCGTATATATATTTTTCAAAAACCATATATATATATATATATATAGCATTAACAAAAACAACCCTTCCTTACATAAAAAAAAAAATAAATAAATAAATAAAAAAGAAACAAAAAGCTGAAAGCAAAAGAAGTGAACAGAAGATGAATAATTCGGCAGTGAAAGGATGTATCAAAGGCAAAACTGAAGGATAACTATATAGAGGAGAAAAAGTGCAACAACCTTCCATAGGCTATGTTTGCCATTGTACTTGAAAGAGGAAGTGGCCTTTTTAGTAAATTTGATTGGTGTGAGAAAAAAAAAAAGTAAAAATATTTTATATATATATATATATATTTTTTGTAATAATTTTTTTTTATTTAAATAGTAATAGAAGTAATCAACTTTTCACATTTAAAAAGAAAAAAGAAAAAAAAAATTGCTTTGGGAAGTAGAAAAAGACACTCTGGAACCAGAAAAAAGAGAGAGAATTCAAACATTCTAGGTTGCATCAGTAGTGAGCCTGGGACAGCCTGTACTTTGTCTAGAAAACGTCAAATTGCACACCGTTTGATGCTCCAAAGACCAAAGTTAATTCGCTTTCTGCAAAAATCGGTTTTCTTCCGAACATACCCCTAAGATCTGCTACTGCCAACTTAGGAATCTTAAAAGCATGCTTGAAAAATGAAAATATTGGGGCCAATGCCACTGGGATTGGTGTTTCCTGAGTTGCTTCCAATTGAAGTATTGTTCAATTGGCCTTTTGATATGCCTTTTGTTTTTTCCGAAGCATGCTTGCTCTATCCTCTAGGAGGTAATAATATTATGAAAATTCGTGCACTCAGTCACAACATTACCAAAACGAACCACAACCCCACCAACCACAAGGGCTAGTGGAGCATGTAAAAGCTGCATCATGTGACCCCGAGCCAAGACCGCTACGCATGAAAACAAAGTACCACATGCGAGCCAGAGAAGACCAAGGGAGATTAGTCCCATGGAAGCAAAGTCGTAATTCAAACCGCATCATAAGCTAGCCCGCCAATGGGCCATGTTTTCTCCAAAATTTTTTTAAAATGGTCTTTAAATTTAAAAATAAAAATAATATTTCATCCCTAATTTTTTTAATTTTGCCCTCCAAACTCCATTTACTCCTACATTTTTTTTTTAAATTTTGCCTACCCTAATTTCAAATTATAATTCCGCCCCTGATACTGGGTGAAATTAACATCATCCGCGTGCACATGCTTTCACTAATGAAACTGTCAAGCATATAGGATTGACCGCCATAAATATTTCCCATCACTGGTATTTATCCTAAAATTTTTCCCATTCAAGTGAGGTTATTGGTCAAGTAATGCAATAGAAAAATGGGTCTTAAATTCATTAAATTGGTAACTTAGGCCTGAATATCAAAAAGAAATTGCGAGATAATTTTCCTAATAAATAAGTTACACAAGCATGATGGGTTTGTTTGGTAAATGATTTCGTTTCGGTTTTAGTTCGATACTATAACAAAAATTAATTGATGTAAAAAAAAAAAAATGTTTTGTATAAAAAAAATTTATTTTATAGTGATGTTTTTATTTAAATAATAATAAAAAATGATTGATGTGATGTAAAAAGTAAAAAAATGTTAAAAAAAAAATAAAAAAAAATTAAATGAAAAGTATTGTGCCAAAATCATGCCAAAACAATAGACTGATGTCTTTGGTAACATGATTAGACTATTACATTAAATTGTTAGAGTGTACTAATGCACATGGTTAGACTGTTACATTATCGATCCTCTCCACACGTTGTAGTACTTCAAATGCACGTAACATGATAACACCACATGATAGGTGCTCAATTTCTCATAAAAAAAAAAAAAAACAAAAAAAGAAAAAAAAAAGAAAGGAGCCCACAACTATTTTAAAAATTTTAAAATGGTCTTTAAATTTAAAAATAAAAATAGAATTTCATCCCTAAATTTTTTAATTTTGCCCTCCAAACTCCATTTACTCCTACATTTTTTAATTTTGCCTACCCTAATTTCAAATTATAATTCCGCCCCTGATACCGGGTGAAATTAACATCATCCGCGTGCACATGCTTTCACGAATGAAACTGTCAAGCATATAGGATTGACCGCCATAAATATTTCCCATCACTGGGATTTATCCTAAAAATTTTCCCATTCAGCTGAGGTTATTGGTCAAGTAATGCAAAAGAAAAATGGGTCTCAAATTCATTAAATTGGTAACTTAGGTCTGAATATCAAAAAGAAATTGCGAGATAATTTTCCTAATAAATACGTAACACAAACATGATGGGTTCATTTGGTAAACAATTTCGTTTCGATTTTGGTTCGATGCAAGTTTCCTACTTACCGTCATATTTTTTTTACTAAATTCTAACATAGTCCTTAATAAATTACAATTAAGGAGAGATGAGAGAAATATTTGTGTTAAAATAATGGATATGAAAGTTAAAGTGCTTTCCATTGTATTGGATAACATTGTAGCTTATCCAACATTTAGGAAAAGTATAGGGTATCTGTTGCATGCAGTTTTAAAAATCCTTTTCGAATTCTTTTTATATTTAAATAAGAGAAAAAGTTTTAAGAAAATTGCTGAGAGTACTCTTACAGAAGTTAGGGCAAAAGGAAAAGAATATAGTCATTGACTTATTCATGATCAAGAGCTTATTTGATATTGTGTTAAAGAGTTTAAAAAATACAAAGAGATTATGGGTAAGTCAATGAACAAATTCTAGACAGATTTTTATTGGCTATGCAAGCAGTTTGAACTTTAAGCCCTTATGTCGGGTGTTGGATTCAAGGCTTTAAACCTTTTCTTAGGGCTTAAGAGGTTAATTAAGATTAGACAATCTGAATGAAATGTAGTAAAGAAAAGAAGTTCTAAATTCTGATATTCTATTGAGTGTGTGGTGGTCATTTGTTTTAATCATCACGTGACCCCAACACGCAACAAAATTTCTTTAGCCAAATGGAAGGAAAAAGTAAAACAAGAAAAAAGATATTATCTGCCTCTTGTACCTATTTTCAGTGAGAATTTGAGCACCCGAGGAATGCTACAATGCATTCTACCCACCATCTCTTCACCTTGTCATCTTGATTTTTTCACAAAAAAAAAAAAAAAAAGCAGCAGAGAGAGAAGAGATGGTGGGTAGAATGAAGAAAGCTTATCTCTTGAGCACCCTCTCATGTTGTATGTTGTGTGCATTTCAAGCAACCTTGAAGCATCCTCTCATGTTCTGAGGTTTTTATTGAGAGCATAGATTCATTTTATGACCTATTTTTTTTATTGTTTATTTGTATTTTTTCAATGTAATTTTCTTCTTACGTCTATTATTAGAGCACTCTTCAGAGTCTTACCAAAACTATTTTTTAGTTATTTTGGTAAAACAATTTAACTAAAATGGCATAAATGTCAACTTTTTAGTCTCACTACTTTAACAAAAAAAAAGTAGTGAGGTGAACAATACTCACCAAATTTAAAAATTACTATTTACTTACATATTGATTAAACAACTCGTTCTCTTCCTTTTTGCTTTTCGTTTCTCTCTCTTCCTTTAATAGTTAAAAAAAGAATAAATAAATCTTTGAAAAATAATATTTAAATGGAATAGTGAAAGTGAATTGTTAAAATAGTAAGGTTGATAGGGTACTCTAAAAAAGTGAGTTGTCAAAATAACTAAAAGTGTTTTAGTGAGTAAAATTTGGTGAGACTGTTAGGAATGCTCTTAGAGCACTCATTGCAACCTCTTCAAATCCACTTTTTGGTTAAATTGGTTTAACCAAAATGGCTTAAATGTACACTTTTTAGCCTCACCAATTTAACAAAAAAATTTGGTGAGGTGAACAGTACTCATTGAACTTAAAATTTACTACTCACTCACCTATTCATTAAACAAATATATTTTCTCTCTCTCCCTTTTTGCTTTTCATTTCTCTCTCCTTTATTTATTTATTTTTTTTCCTTTTCCCTACAACCTCTCTCCCTCTTCAATGAAATCAAAGTATATATTATGCCATATAATTGCATTGAATATTATTACTGCTGAATGATAGTAAAGACGAAAAATCCCTTTTTTTAATTTTTTAATTTTTTTTTTTTTAAAAAAAAATTCTCTAGAATTGATATGGGAGTGGAAATTAATAAGCCGCTGATGTGTAACAATCCAAAATCATTCATGAAAAACATTACCTTCTTCCAATAGAAATTAAAACTAAGAAAATGAAGGAAATATTACAAAATTTTTAAAAATATTACCGTTAAAATAAGACAAATATTCCTAAAATAGACCATTAAAAAAATACAAACATTCAAAAATATAAAAGTTAGAGAAAAAATAAACAAATCATTGAAAAATAATATTTAAATGAAATAGTGAAAGTGGGTTGATGCTGCTATGAGTGCTCTAAAAAAGTGAGTTTTTAAAATCACCAAAAGTGTACTTTTGGTTATTTTAATGAGTAAAATTTGGTCCCCAAGGAGTAACTCAATCGGTTGTGGACCATACTTAATGAAACGGAGGTCACTAGTTCGAATCCCCTCTCCCTTCCCTTGTGTAGACATGTCAAAAAAAATAAAATAAAATAAAATTTGGTCAGGCTGCTAGGAATGTTCTTACCAAAACATTTTTTTAGTTATTTTGGTGAGGCAATTTAACAAAAGTGGCTTAAATCTCCACTTTTTAGACTCACTATTTTAACCAAAATAAAAAATAAAAAATAGTGAAGTGAACGTCACCAAATAAAAAATATTATTTACTCCTCTATTGATTAAACAACTCGTTCTCTTCCATTTTGCTTTTCGTTTCTCTCTATTCTTTGAATAGTTAAAAAAAAAGAATAAACAAATCTTTGAAAAATAATATTTAAATGGAATAGTTAAATTTTTAATAAAATTAACAAAAAAAAAAAGTACTTTTAGTTATTTTGGTGAGTAAAATTTGGTGAGGCTATTAAGAATGCTCTTAAGAAGCATGCCTCTTTTTCGGTGTTTTAATCCATGTAACTTTTTCCTTATTTGCTTTTAAAAAAAAAAAACAAGGTACCACAGCATGTGGAGAGATCTTCAATGTCACTATCTAGTGGTTTGCATGGTACTTAGCACTTGGACATAAATTAGCTACAAATTAATTGTAGTTAATTCATACAAATTAATTTGATAAAATGACACTTGTTCTTAAAGCATATGAGAAGCAATCGGTAGGGTGAAAAACCAATAAAAATAATTTAAAAATAATATTTTTAAAAAAATAAAGAGTAAAAATAATAATTTGTTAGAGTTCATATTAAAAATATAATAAAAAAATAAAAATATGTATTTTGAATAGTTAAAATAGCTAGTATTGTTCTAACTTTGAGCATTCTCAATGGAAAAGCCAAATGTTACTTTTATCTAAAATAGTTCTTCAAATGCTTAAAAAATCTCTTACATTATATTAACCAAAACCAAAATATATAGAGAGAGCACATATTATGAGAGACATATATATATAGATATTTGATTGAAAAGATAAAAAAAAAAAAAAAAAAAAAAAAAAAAAAGAGATAAATATGGTAGCACTTTTCAAGGAAGCCATTTTATTTTTTATTATTTCTCTTACCTATTTTCTCTCGCATGTTCTCTTTTTTTCAAAACTTTTCCCATTTTTCCTCGCATGTTCTCTTTTTCCCAAAACCTCTTTTTCCCAAAACTTTTCTCACTTTTAATAATATTAAATGATATAGGTAAAAATATAGCTAATCGGATATAAGAGACCTTTAAAAATTCATTAGCTAAACTAGATAAAATACGTTTTGAGAAACCATTTTGCATAAAAATTTGACTCCTCCATTAAAAATGCTCTTTTACATCCTTAATTTTTGGTGAAAGAGAACAATATTATATTCTTTTATTATTAGGGGAAAATACATTTTACCCCCCTGAAGTTTCAGGAGTTTTTCAATTTGAACCCCAAAGTTTAAAAATTGGCAATGTACCCCCTGAAGTTTCAAAAAGTTTCAATTTGAACCTTCCGTTAATATTTTCCGTCTAAATGGATGGAAGTGGTCCCACGTGCGCCTCACGTGACATATTAAGCCGTTTTCTTCCAATTTTGCCCTCAATCTAGATATCAAAATTATAAGATTACCCTCAAAGGCTTTTCTTCTGCACTTACGTACTGCACGACAATAAGAAGAGAGTTTCGTTCCCAAGTAAAAAATTTCTCTCTTGCACTCTCTCTAACACACAATGAAAAAAATTTCTCAGGCCAGCCGCTAGGTTCTGGCTGTGAGAGGAAATGCTTCCAAATGCTTAATTAGATAACTAAAATGCCTCCATGAGATGCCAGCCATTGCTTGGCCCCGTACGCTTGAGAAGAAATCCCTTCCATGCCCATTGCAAGCCCAGAAATGACAGAGTAGCTCCAAATCAACGTAAATCAACGTAAGGCTCGTTTACGTTAAACAGAGTTTGAACATTCTCCTCCTTCAGACGGAAGCCATAAGTCAACTCCCGAAGTGACGAATATCCATCTTGTGTTGTTGCCAGGCATCCACTCTGAATCTTCTTGTCAGAGACATTTGCAGTTTGATTTCCATTTGTTCCCCTCCTCGCATTACTCTTGTTAGATAAATCTGCAGTTGGATTTCCATTTAGGTGAAAGCCAATGTATCGTTTTTCTTTCGCAAGCTGAATTATAGCGTACCGAATTAACGGGTGCATCTTGTAAAGTTCTAAGCTTGGTCTGCGCTTTTTGGAAATGCGCTCGATGATGCCTTTGTCGATAAATTCTTGGAACAAATCGTTCTCCTTCTCCTCGCCAGTCTTGGAGGATAAGAACCCCTCGCTAACCCACCAATGGACCAATGCTTTCTTCTTGATGATCCGGTTCTGGGGGATAAAGTTTCCAGTCCAAGCACATGGTCCAAGAAGATCACATTCATACCAACAACAACATTATTTACCTGAAAACTAATAATCTTTCTGAGGCATGTAAATAATGACACCCTATAGTTCCTAGCACATGATCCATTGATGACAAAGAATCACTCTGCTTTTGGTTGCAGAAACAGGGTAGAACAAAGGAGTGTGGATTTCATTTCATACTCTGTGATTGCACTTCTTTTTCTTCAACAAGTTAGAGGGTAAAGAATTTGGAGCTAATTAATTATTATTGTTGATAATTGGTGCATTTGACTTGCCGTGATTGGTTTCAAGGCATACCACGTTAACAAAACCAATTAAGAAAACTAGAAACATGCATGCATGCTCCATCGCCCCACGGCTGACTGACATGCATGTGAAAGTGTCATTCTCTAAGCTTTGCTATATATATGCCAATGCCTCTTTCTGTTTCTCATACCTTCTCATTTTTTTCGAGCTAATTAGAGAAAGAGAAAGAGCCGTACGTTGGCATATCATGGCCAACTGGGGATATTTGCATGGTTACTCCACCTTAGAAAATAACTATGTTCCCTTAATCATTATCTTCATCTTTAGTACGACGTTCCTTTCCATCTTTCTTCTCAAATTCAAGTCAAAATTCCATAGAAACAGTGAGCAAAGGCCACTCCCACCAGGCCCAAACAAGCCAACATTCCGGTGGATACATGGCCTTATGAAAGATCAATGGAAGAAGATGAGAAAGGTGGTGGCTTCCAATATAATCAACTCCAAAACACTTCACTGGCTACTTAATAAATGGACGGAAGAAGCCGACAATCTTGTTCGGTTCGTTTGTAACCAGTTCACTTCACTTTGGAGCTTACTCAATCATATTTATGCATTTGCTGTGTCGGATTACATCCCATGCTTAAGAGCGCTAGACTTAGATGGTCATGAGAAGATAGTGAGTGAGGCTATGAGAATTGTTAGCAGCTATGAAGAACCGATCATCGATGAGAGAGGCGAGCAATGGAGTGATGAGAAGAAGAAGGAGGCTGAGGACTTGCTTGACACTTTCATTTTGGCAAAGAATTCCAACGGGGAACTAGCTCTATTAGTAGAGGAGATCAAAGCTCAAATCACGGCAATTTTGCATTTTCTCCTCTCTCATTCTTTTTCGAGAACCAAACAGAAAGCCAGCAACAAACCAGAAACGGGACGACAAGAAAAGTTGGGTATTTTAATAACAGCCATAGTAACCTCAACCCGTATAACTGCCAGAACCCAACGGCTGGCCTGAGAAATGTTTTTCAGTGTGTGTTAGAGAGAGTGGAAGAGAGTTTTTTTTACTTTGGGAAGAAGAGAAGGTGCAGTACGTGAGTTTAGAAGAAAAGCCTTTGAGGGTAATCTCATAATTTTGATATCTAGATTGAGGGCAAAATTGAAAGAAAACGGCTTAATATGTCACGTGAGGCGCAAGTGGGACCACTTCCATCCATTTAGACGAAAAATATTAACGGAGGGTTCAAATTGAAACTTTTTGAAACTTCAGGGGGGTATATTGCCAATTTTCAAACTTTGAGGTTCAAATTAAAAAACCCCTGAAACTTCGTGGGGGTAAAATGCATTTTCCCCTTATTATTATTATCAAATATGCACTGTCAAGCACAGTAACTATTCAACAAACCTTTGGGTACTTTGCGATATCGGATGTATAGTGTTTTTAACAATATATCTCAATAAATAACCAAAAAGTTATTTTATTTGGCCAACCTTCCGTACAACAAAAATTCTATTGATTGTGTTGAACAGTTTTTGGTTCTTTTATATATACTTTTAATTAAATTTTCGGAGCAAATGTAGTGATCAATTATTGAGCTAAATAATATGATCACGCATATCACATCACAATAAAAAAAATAAAAAACATCATTTAAAAAAAATTATCAATCAATCCCACTATATTTTTCAACGAATCACGTTTTGAAAACTAATTTTATATAGAATTATACCAAACACACCTGTCGTCTTCAACCAAAAAAAAAAAAAAACAATTTTCAAAGACCTAGAAACCTAGTGTGCTTATCCTTAACTTGGGAAAAAGACGTGTGAGATATGATGCACAAGAGGGCATTAAAGTCATATTTGATAATTTAAAATAATGCTAGTTGATGCCAAAAAAAAAAAAAAAAATCATCCCAAGTAAAATCATACAGTAGCTATAAACCAGTAGAAACTGGAACAAATAAATCATGGCCGTCGAATCGGGTATTGGTTAAAGATCATGAATTGGACCCTTGTCAAGACTACGTAAAACCGTTCACATGATAGTATTATTAGCCATAAATTGAGGTAGGACGGTAGGACTCAACACTCAATAGGCAACAGAAAAACTAAAGTTCGTTGGAGCCAGGTCCCTAGTTTGGATCGGAGGTTCGGAGCCCCGGTTTGGGTTGCTCTCTCAACATCTAGATCCCGCTAATCCAGGGTCCAGATCATGAGGTGCGATGATGCGCCACCACATAATAAAATCTCTCTCTCTCTCTCTCTCACCAGCTAGTTTGCTCCACCATGGATTCCCAACTTCAAAAATACAAATAATTTGATATATAACAATCCTTATATATATATATATATATATATATATATTGGCCATAACAAAGAAGGAGAAGAATATTTATTACATAAATAAAGCTAATAGAAACCAATACGATGTAAAAATTAACATGGAGTCAACAAAATTATAGTTCAACCCAAACAAAAACAAATCAAAACCCAATACTTTTCAAGCCTAACCCATTAAAAGAAAAAAAGAAAAAAGAAAAAGAAAAGACAAACCAGCACAAATAAACTTATGACTCAGATCTTTACATTAAAATCAAACCTAGGATGATGGAAACAACAGCCCATCAGCGTCTGATGTTCTTCACCTTGTGCCAGCCTTTCTTGCAGGAATCCCCAACAATCTTCACACCCTTCTTGAAGAAATACTTGAGATCCTTGGCCCTCTCCTTCACCTGATGCTCAAACCCAGCCATTGTTATCGCTTCAGAGATGCGAAGAAACCCTTCAGAGAGAGGAAGATGGTTATCAACTTTCTATATATATAGAGACAGACTGGGGAGAGGCTTCCTTTTAGGGTTTTTTTTTTTTTTTTAAGGGAGAGAAGATGTGGTAATTTACTTGCGTGATGGGCCTTGAACTCTTTTAAACCGATTATCTCGTGGGATCCAACGCATCATTGACACGTGGCGTGAATCAAGTAGCTGTCACGCACTCACGCTTTTCGCAGGGGTTTGATTGTTTCTTGGTGTTTTTCCACGTTGATTGCGGGATAAGCATGAGCTGGCTATCTGTGTGGGATGTGGGATTCTTGAACTCTCATTGGGCCCACATGGACCACCATGTCCTTTTTATATTTAGGCCCAATTTGTTTCCATTGAGCCCACTTTAACTACGAAAATCAGTTTATTTATGGCTTATGTTTATTAGGGTGTAAATGATGCCATGTTGTCACTTTCTAGCATTTTTAAAATGGTGAATTAATGTATAGTTGATAAGAGTTCTTAAAATGGGATCTGACTTACATACTGTTATTTTAATATAAACAATGATTAAGATTGAATATCAAGAATCCGGCTTACATGCTGTTATTTTAATAACAGCTTATATGCTGTAATTTAATCAACGATCAAAATTGAATTTCTCAAAATCTTTCTTTATTTTTTTTCTCATATTAAAAGCTTTTAAAAGTAAGTCAACTTTAAGATTTAATCTTCATTATTAATAAAACTACAACATACATGCTACTGAATTTTTGAGAAATTTAATATTGACTGTTACTTAAACTACATCATACATACTGTTATTTTACTGTTATAAAAATAACAACATTTAAGTCGGATCACTTTCATTCATTTCTATATAACTACCAAACAGGCCCCATATTTGAAGATCATTATTACTTTACAGAGAAATATCTTGGTCTCAAGTAGATATTATTTTTTTTTAGTCTCAAGTTTTTTTATTTTTTATTTTATAAAGCAATATTTACGGAGAATCATTTCTCAACTTTGAAAGCCATGGAATTAAGAAGATTCAAATTAAAAGCTTTAAAAGCATGGATATTAATGAAGTATTAAAATATTATGCCTGTTGGAATATGAACACAAGCACAGCTACTCATGGCATGGATACCATAAAAAGAGGTATAGAAATTGATTTCACCAGCTGGAATGAGCTTAAAGAGTCAAAAGGTGAGGCTTTTGATACTTGGAAGTCAATAAAATAGTACAGTAATTAATTGGAAAGTTACTTAAATTAATTAGATTAGATTACTGTGACTGCATGTCATACATATTTATTGCTTCAATTTGAAAAATGGAGAGAAAAAGGGTTTTTCAAATTTTGATTATATTTAATAGATAAATCATAAAGAAAAATACTAAAAGTACAATTATTTTATCTAATTTTGGGCTAATTTTTGTCTTATTTTTTAATTTAAAAATAACAAAGTTTAAAATAAAAAAAGTTAATGAAGCAATAAATTTTATTTTGGTTTTTTTTTTTTGGTATTTTTAAAAAAAATAAAAACTGTAGTTTACTTAGAAACTTTTTTCTTATTTTTTAATTTGAAAAATAACAAAATAAAAATTAAAAAAGTTTCAGAATCAATCATTTTTATTTTGGTCCTTCTTTATTTGGTATTTTTTTAAAAAATAAAAATTGTATTTTTATTCATAATAATGACCAATTTTTTTAAATTATTGCTTTAAAAACTTTTTTAATTTTTAATTTTATTGTTTTTTTAAATTAAAAAAAAAAAAAAGAAATTGGCCCAAATTAGTCCAAAATTGAGGCTGTATCATCCATCAATCATAAATGTGCCTGTTAGTACAAGTTGGGAGATTGTATTTAAGGTAGTGGGACCACAATTTGTTTAGAATCTTATAGGGTGGGGGGCCCTACTGGCCTTCCTGTCAAATTTCTTAACGTAGAATATAAATTGATGACAAAGAGTTGTGACCGAAGGCCAATATAATTGTTGTCTTCTTAAATTCATGATGGCCCCCATGAAGAAACGTCATCATCCATGAATACCAACAAAAAAACTTTAAATATATGCATTATAATTCTAAAATTATTGACCAAGTGGTAATTGAAATTTCCTAAAATCGTTTATAAAGTTCGATTTTACTTATAGTCCGTTTGAAATGTGTGATTTGAAAATCCAATTAAAAGTTTGTTTGGGTGTGCGTTTAAAGCGCCTAAAAATATGTTTAACACTCAAAAAGTTTCTTTGAATATATATATATATATATATATATATGTGTGTGTGTGTGTGTGGTAAAAACAATTGAAAACGCTTAATGGTTCAAAAAGCTTAAAATTGCCAAAAAAAGGATTTTTGATTTAAAAGCTCTATAAAAATTACCAAATATTTAAAGCATGTTTAGAATTGCGATTGAAATATAAAGCTTTTAAATCAAAAATCGTTTTTTGATTTAAAAGCTCTATATCTCAAACGCAATTATTTAGTAGTTCTTGTGAATCTAATTCATTGAAATTCTGTCCAATAAAATTGAAGAATTATAATTCTATTTGCGATATTCCTATCTATTATTTTGGAGATTTATAATTCTTCCATTTTATTGAACGGAATTTCCATGAATTAGATTCACAAGAACTACTAAATAATTGTGTTTGAGATATAGAGCTATTAAATCAAAAAACAATTTTTGATTTAAAAGCTCTATATCTCATACGCAATTCCAAACATGCTTTAATTATTTGGTAAAATTACAATTTGACATTTAAAATCGCAGTTTCGTCTTTACAAAATCATGCGGGGTTTTTTTTTTTTTTTTGAAAAACCCTAATTGACTCCAATTAACACCTATTCTGTTTGTTTAGGTCTTTCACAAAATATTATGCGGAAATAGATATAACCTAACTGATAATAATCAACCAAATACAAACAGATATGTAAAAAACATTCAAGAACTCAGATATTTGGTTACAAAGAGAAAACCATTTAGAAAACTCTCTAAATATAATACATCTTCGGGATAGCCAAACCCAGGAAATTATTCAACTATAAAAGAATAAGGATTGCAAGAAGTTTACACTTATAAAACCTTTGCAATTGACGCTCCCTTGCATAAGACAAGTGACCCACTTCACTTCTACCGTAGTAGCCCTTTTTATAATATCTTGCACAATTCTTCTATATGATCTCCTTCACCAGAACTTCGATTGGTTCCAAGTGTTTAATCATAGAAATGAAAATGAAATTTCTCGTCTTTACTCTAAGAGAGATCTAAATGCTCCAGTTCGATATCTATATCTCTCTCTCAGCTTATAGTATTCGCTCTCTGAATACATACGTAATAATGTGCATAAGGATCATTTTAAAAAAATTGCACAACAATTAAGCGGATGTGTCCAGACAGGGATAAGTACGTGTCTGGATAGGGCTATGGTTACATATGCGTAAACCCTTCATGTCTGGACAACCAAGCCCTGTGTCCGAACAGGTCTTGGAAGAAACCAAGTTGAGCTCTCTGTAAATGCTGTTCGGACATTGCTTCTAGCTATCCGGACAGATCTTTGAAGAAACCAAGTTGAGCTCTCTGTAAATGCTGTCTGGACACTACTTCTGGTTGTCCGGACGGGATGCTCATTTTCATCAGATTGCATGCAAACCGAATGTACCAAAACATAAACTAACATTTTTTATTTTTTATTTTTAAATAAAAACATTTCCTTGCGATTTGAAAACGCCAATTTTTCTATGTTTTTAAATTTTAATTTTTTAAATACACACTTAAACGATACATTTTCTACGATTCGGTTTAAGATCACACTTTTTATCTACGAAACGCACCCTTAGCTAGAAATTGTCGTGAAACTTTGGGCTTGTTGGGTAGCTATTTTGGAAACAGTTTTTCTGTTTCGAAAACAGAAAACGCATTTTTGTACTGTTACTCATAAGCTCCTTTATAATTCACGCAATCTATGTGAACTAATTCACATAATTAATTATTTTTTCAATGGGGGACAAAAATGTTAACCTAAATTAGTTAGTCGGCCTCCTGTTTTGACATGTTTATGATCATAAATATTGAAAGTAAACAAGTTGCTGCACCATATTAAAAACATGGAATCAGATTTGGAAGAATCAAACCACCTTCAAGGGGACGAGTGCATATTTATTCCAACCGGATAATAATTGCCATCACCATCACCATCACCATGCAACTGTGAAGTATATATATATATGCACTTGATTTCTTTAGTGGTTCTTTGCAAAAGCTTTGTTGTTGTTGTCATCTGCAATCGTGGCATTACACTATATATATTCTTCTTTGTCTTGTGCTTTTCTAACTGTTGAGCTAAGAGTATATGAATATGACTTTCAATTGCAGTTCTTAGGGTATTGCATTCCATGGATTCGGATTCCATGCCATGCTTAGTGTATTGCATCAGGATGCAATACATTGTTCTTAGAAGTCTTTTAGTGATTCTAGTGGATGGGCCACCCTCAAAGGGTGGTTCGTATTAAATTACCAGTTACCTCAAAAGTTTAAACTAATAGGAAGAGGTAAAATTTAATCACTTAGTCATTACTTTAACACTCCCTCTCACGTGTGGGCTTAAACTCCATGTTAATAGGTAAGGTCCAACACGTGAAATATTTAATTAAATGAGGGGTAATTTGATGAAGTCAAGGTTCGATCTTATAATCCTTTGGCTCTGATACCATAAAGAAATTCGTAGGTCTAACTCATCTCACAAAACCGGTTCTTACAAGAGAGGGCTGTCCATTCTTTATAAACATGCCCAAGGTCTTGTTCACAGGCAATGTGAGATTATTTTTCAACACCTTCCCTCACGTATAAGCCTGTATTTTTTCTGGTCCTTATCATGGGGTAAGTAGTGCGGGCCCCATTCGTCTTGTGGTAGGCTTTGATGCCATGTTAAATTACCAGTTATTCAAAAAACTTAAGCTGATATGAAGAGGTAAATTTAATCACTTAATCATTACTTTAACAGTTCGGGAGTGGTCCCAAAGAGAATGGTTCGGCTACTCTACTATAATGTTGTTGACATGATTTGAACCGTTCATTTGAAATGAACAACCCAAAAAAATGGTTTAAATACATTTAAGCTCTTTGAACTATCATTCATTTTTAAAAAGAACTTTACAAATTAACAGGTGTGACACCTGGATACATCAAAGTACAATTTTGTATCAAAAAATAGTTAGAATGGATGAAAAAATCACATTTTACCAAGATCTTCCAAATCAACCCTAACTATGAAATTTTGGTCAATTTTGATTTTTCCATCCATTCTATCGATCAACGAAGTGACATTTTTGTCACAAAATTGTGATTTGATATATTCAAGTGTCATGCATGTTAGTTTGGACCCTTTTGAAAATGGTGCTATAATCTCTTTCACTAAGATTGTCGCCGTTAAGAGCCTAATCATTAACTCCTAAAATTTTAGGATTTTTGGATACTAATTTAGTAAAAACTCTTAACTTTTATGATTGTAATATTTCATCAAGTTTTTTAATTTGTTTATCGGTATTTAATGACTTAACATGATATCTAGACATAGTAACACAACATTTTAATCTTACTTATAAATCAATTCCTTTGTGACTCGAACCCTTACCGATTATTAAGGGCCTAACCATTTATTCAAAATTCCTAAAATGAAATCAGTCATTAAAGTTTCACTAATTTGCTAATAGCTCTTTAGGGTACAAAAAGTAACTGAAAACTCCATGTAAAAAAACAAGTTAACAAATAAGTTTATGTACTAAACTTATGTCCATAATTTTAATAGAAACCGCTAGAGTGTCATATATATATATATATATATATATATATATATATATATATATAATTTTCTTGAGGTGCCCTCAGGAATGATGATGGACTTTTATTGAAAATATCAAGGCCCTAGGAGTAGGAGGCTCCACGAACCCTTGATAGAGTAGAACCAATAAGCTACAAGCCAAAAGCCCTCCCTTCAAAGTTCAATGTTCCTGTTCCTGTTCAGAGACTAACATTTCCTGCCTGCAAAAAGGCTCTCCCTGTAAGCCGTGTTCCTACGATAATCTTTGTCCTATTCTTTGTTTGTCGTTGTATTTGTTGGTGTTGTTGTTGTTGTTTTTTTTTTTTTTTTGGCCTCTCTTGAAGTTGTAAAAGTTGTTATCTTCTGTTGTTTTTGTCCTGACTCCTTTCCTTTCTCTCTCTTTTTGTGGCTTTCATCGTATTTGCTTAGAGAGAGAGAAAAAAAAAAAAATCATACAAACATATATCCATCTCTAGTTAGATGTCTAGAGTTATTAAACAAGATATCCAAAAATAAAATAAACAAATAAAAGAAAAAGACTATGAGTCCATTTGAGATTGTAATTTTAATAAATACGATTTTAAAAATTACATTTTTTTTTTAAATTGCTACGTTTTAAAATCATAAAAGCGTTTAATAAAACATCTTAAAAATTATTTTTTTTATCAAATATTTGTTATGCAAAATCATGATTTTGGTTTAAATTCGTACTTTTTTAAATAAGCACCTCTTAATCTGCTTATAGAAATCGCAGATTTTTTTTCCTATTTTAAATTAAATACTTTTTAAATCGCAATGCCAAACACCTTACGTTTTGTGTTATATTTTAAAAACGCAGATTATTCTATAACATCTATCTCATGTGGAACTTAACCCTTTTAAACTGGAACGTGTATACTCTCAACACCTATCAAAACGGCTTAAAATTTTATATTTAAGACAACAATGTTAGAATTAGAGTCATGGCATTGTAGAGGGAGTGTATGACAATGGAGGAACTTAAGTTTCCAGTCCAGCAATAAGAGCTTCCAAGGACACACCCAATGATGACCAACTGTAAAAAGTTCTCTGCAGAAAAGTGTGCTGCACTGAAGATGACTGAGCTTATGAAGATTGCTTGCTGCCATTTCATTGTGGGTAACATTGATGTCAAGAGAAACCCTCTATAAACAGTTTCCTCCAGAACAGGGGTGACAATGCAGTAAAGGAGGACACATGCTGCCTTTGAGATGTCATTGCTCAGAAGGATCTCCTTCAATATGGGGTTGTTCACAGCCTGCAAGTATATGGCATAAGAGAAGTTACTTAATAAGGGAGAAAAGAAAAGAGCATTTCAAAAGTTCAAAGCACCAAATTTTGTATCACCAAACCTTCAATGATTTCTTCTGTACTTAGAGATGTAGAAAAACATTATAGAGGGAAATTAGAAAATAAAATTAAAATCCACATCAGAAACTCAACAAAAGCATGCAACAGCTAGAGAAGAACTCTATGAAGTTCCTTCTATAGCAATCAAGTGTTGCATGCCTCATATTAGTGAGTTGGCATTTCAACATCCAGTGGGGATCAAATTAATCCTCATCAAAGTGCAGAATTCAGGCAACCCTAATCACATAGAACAATAAACAACATGTCACTGAAATTACAACAACTTATAATATGATGAAACACATCATCAGGCTCCGTGCAAGGAATTCAGTACCATTTCAACAACCAAACCGATTTTAATGCACTGTTAACTTTTTTTTTTCTTTCAAAATTCGTTTGTCACCATCATCAAACATCAGATTGGTTGTTTTCTTATCAGAAACCAATTACTAAACGTGTAGATGAATTGATTCACTATACTAAACGTGTTTGCATTAGGCAATTTGAAAAGTATTTCCAGACTAGTTTTTTATCTGACATACATATCGCAAAAGTCTAAGATGGAAGAACGCAATTATGAGTATTCTATTTGTTCAAAAGTATAAGCTTGTTAGATTCAATAGCTTTAAAAACTAAGAAGGGAAGAAAATTATCTCAAGTTTCGGTGTTAGATCAACATGTAAAATTTAAATAAGATAAATAAAATGAGCAAAGCAAAAGGAGAAGCCCCATTGACCAACCTTGGACCCAATCAATCTGTCAGCAAGGATTGATGTAAGAAACACCAACAGAAACAGAAACCCAAATCCTAGTATTGATGCCAATAACCAGTTCCGCTCTTTCGATAAGTTGTTGGCTTTAAAGAAGTTTACAAACTCATATTTCGGCTTAGCAGTCCACCGTAGTAGAGACAGAGTTGCAATGAACTCTAAAGTTTGAACTACAAGCAGTGATAATACCTGCACTAATGAAAAAGGTAAATTGGAAACAGAAGAAAAACGGACGCCAATCATCAATGTGCAACTTCATTAATCTAAAACTCAGACAAATTGAGAGTTTGAAGAAACGAGTCCAGCCAAAACTCGAATTCAGACACTCAATACATCATGAATGAAAAAGAAAAAACAAAACATAAAAAGGAATGAGACAAATCTCATGATCATGGGATAAAATACTAGGTCAGATCCCAGGCTATCACATTATATTACATATCTGCAACTGATGCCTTGCAGAAGCCCAAGATATTCATAACTCCATACTACAAAACTATTTGCATGAAAACAAGAGTAACTGCCTGTAAGTCAGAATCCTTGTTCTAAGTAAACAGCAAAGGTTGCACGGGTATGGATTATATGCTGTGTAATTAGCCTCATTTAACCATGAATGCCTATCCAAACCTATAGTAAAATGAACATATCAGACCCTAAGCAAAAGTAACCCTCTAAGTCATGTCAGATAGGCTTTTCTTACATCTCTTTTATAATGTGTATGTCTATCAAGGAGAGGGCACCTTAAGCACATTTTCTGAGAAAATAAGAAAGTGAAGTACAATGATAAAAGGAGAAATAAAATCAAAACAGAAGAGATAGAAGAAGAATAGAATAAATAAAATGTCTCCTTTGCAAAGCATTTATAGTCATTCTCTTCCCTCCTCTTCCATTACTTCAATAATCTGATAGAGTCTAACCAGTGTAATTACTGTTCATAGAGATCTAAATATACTCACTTCCGTCTGTGGATCAAGATGAGGTTCATGCAGTATCCAAGCAACCACAGACAACCCTCCGAAACTCAAAGGAATGTGCAGATTGAACATGTAAAATGCCATTGTGGTCCATACACTCCCAGTATCCCAAGGAATATCTCGTGGCAGCACCGAGAAGCCCTATAATACAGAATCACAAAAAACCCCATTCCCGTATTTGAATCAACAGACCGGAAAATTCAAAAATGTCTAGACGTCTGGCTAAAATTCACTACTTATTCAACAAACACGTTTCAATTACACATTCTATGTTGCTAAAACAATCAATAAATTCTAAACCTTTTCACATTCATAATAGAAAATAACTAAAATAGTCATACGAGTCAGAGAATCATCTGCAATCGATGTATAAATCATGACACAAAAGTTTTCGACAATGCTGTGTTCTGAATTTTATCTTCCTAAGACGAGGGAACACAAAATGAGAAACTTTTTGTGGTATTTTTTGAAAACCCATTTCCAACAACATCTTGCCTATTTGTTAACCAGCAGAGAAGTGAACGAAATCGTAAAACACCCATTTTCTTAAACCTTCAGAAAGTGTTTTCATTTTAGTCTTACAATTACAGCTTTCATCAATCAAAGCAGAAAAAGAAAAAAAAAAAAAAAAAAAAAGGCTCCAATAAAACTTCAGATATACGGAAAAATATGGACATGATATATCGAATAAAATTCATATAATAAAGTAATTAGCAGAAGTGATTGTACCTGATAAGACGCCTCATGGGTGTCTTCATTTGGGGTGCAAGAACACTTAAAAGAAGCTTTGGAGCTTAGCTTAGATTTGGACTTGGAGGAACAGAGAAGAGCACTTAGAGATAGAAATGAAGTTAGCGGTTGGCTAAGTTGTACGCTCAATTTAGATGGTGTAGGATAAACAGGACCGCACTGTAACACTATCATTTCATTTCCAGCTCTTTCTCCCTGTGGCTACGCCAAAGTTCTATCCAGACCTGGCAAAGAGTCGGGTCATGTTGTGGGGTTCGCTAAAAACGCCATATAGTATGTCGCAAAACATGTTTGCATAGTGGTAAATTTGTTAAAATAAAGTAGGGTGGGCATAATATTCAATTGTTTTTGATTTCCAATCGTTGGTAGTCGGAATAAAAAAATTATTTCAATGTCGGTTTAGCAGTCGGTATAAATTTTATTTCTTCGGTTAACAGAATTGAATTGAACCGACTGGAACCAAACCAACTTAATTGTCTTCGGCCCTCAATAGTTGTTTGGTTCACTTGTTTAGCCAAAATCATGTTCAATAAATACTTATTTAGCCCACAAACAATTCATTTCGGCCTATAAAAATAGACTTGGCCCAATATGAAAAGACCATGACTAATCAACTTAATTGACCGACGACTTTACTGAGTTAACCGACTTAATTAAAATAGTTGAAATTTATTCTTGCTGGTATGAAGCTGGTTTATTAATTGACTTTTCGTAAACGAAAATACATCTATTGTCACCAATTTAACCAATACTCCGTCCTAAAATAAAGTGCACACAATTTAGGTGAATTTCATTAATACAAAATTTGGATAGAACTTAGCCATAAATCGCAACTTGTTCGATCTCATACTCGATGTGATGACAGTTTTGATACCAAATGATACAAATAGTTTTATATGTAGCAACCTTCCCCTCTCGTGATTCGGCCACATCATCTAGTCTACTGATTTTGCATCAATATGTGGCATTAGAGACATGTGTCACCATCTTACAGGTGCTGACGTGGAGATCCGTTAAATATTTAGACAGATTATAGACGGCAGTACTAAGTGTGTCTTTTCGATACCCATGTACCAAAATTGCATTTAACCCTAATTTTTAATATAACAGGAATTGGGATTTCCTAAGATTGCGTATTTTATTGAATAGATTTTACTTCGAAAATAAATATATAATCTAAACTAAACAGAAGTCTAGAAGTAAAACCAAACTAGCCTTTAGCAGACGCTTGAAACAGAGCAAACCAAGAAAAGGAAGGCCCAAACTCATCCATGTCGAGCGGGGTCATAGTGGAGCTCCTTAGAAACGCCACCAACTGGGGCAAGATTGTGGATGACATAGTGAAACTAGAGAGAAAGGTATTCCCTAAACACGAATCGCTTGCTAGGTCCTTTGATGAAGAGCTGAGAAAGAAGAATTCTGGGTTGCTTTACGTGGACGTGGATGGAGAAGTTGTAGGCTATATCATGTATTCTTGGCCTTCTTCCTTGTGCGCTTCTGTCACCAAGCTTGCAGGTTCCAAACCCATTTTCTTTGTGACATTTTTTTTTGCCAAATAAATGATTTTTTCTCCTTTCAGTGGGTTTTAGATTTTCTTCTTCCATTGCTGAGAATAGTGAAAGTCTGTTTTTTTTTTGTCCTTATTTTGTGATATTACAAAGTTTTCATCTTAGTTGTTTTGATGATTTCAATATGTGTTTCTTTTGACGATTGGTTCTTGACTGTGAATGCGAAATTGATGATTAAATGGAACTCTTAGAGACCCATCTGCTAAAAGTTTCAAAAATTCACGATTTTATTAGTTTCTCGATGTATGCAAGTAATTACTTCAAGCCTAAAGTTATCCACATGTTGAAAGTTGTTGAAGTACTGAAGTTTTGTGTTTTCCTTATCTTAGCATAGTATGTTCTTTCTTGTGGACGTGAGTTGGTGAAACTTCAAATGTGCTCATCACCCATTTGATGAAAGGATCAAAAGAGGAAAAAAAAATTGAAAATGAAAATGTGTATGCGTGTGTGTGCGCACACTCGTCAATGTATTGCTTTCCGCTATTTGATTTCTTTAGCGGAGATGTGACTGATGGCAAACCCTTAGATACCCAACTGGTGAAACTTGGTATAATTCTTCCTGTTTTTGAGTCTGTATTGAACATATTGTAATTTATTCAATTTGGGTGTTCTTTTTGATTGATGGAAACCAAACTCAGTGAAGGAGAATTGTAGGAGGCAAGGGCATGGAGAGGCACTGTTGAAAGCAGCAATTCAAAAATGCAGAACCAGAAATGTGCACCGTATATCGCTTCATGTTGATCCCTTGAGGACTCCTGCTGTGATTCTCTACAAGAAATTTGGTTTCCAAGTCGATAACCTGATAGAAGGTTACTATTCCTCTGATCGAAATGCCTATAGAATGTACTTGGATTTTGATGCTAATTAGTGGAATAGAGTTCAAAACTTGATCCAAAGTTTTGCGGTAATTTAATCTATGGAAAGATTTTGTTTGCTGTGTTGAGATTGCTGAACAAGATGATCAAATGAATCTTCTGTGATACTGAATACTGTGATACGATGAGAAGGATATAATCAATGAAGTAAAGAAATATGTTGTTTTTTGCAACTCTGTTATTGTAATTCTCATCGTCTTTTAAGAGATCAATGGATTTCTGAGATAATCTTGCCTGTTAAATATACATTCATGTTGCAAGCTTGGTCTTGCATGCATGGTGCAGTTAGAAGTAAACTATAGCTTCTTGATTGTCACCATCCCATGAGTGCTAGTGTGTCTCAATATGGGTAATGATTCTGTTTGTTAATGTTATTTAGAGGGTGTTTTTTGCTTGAAATATTCTGATGTGGCACAAGTGAAAGTAATTTTGAGAGTTTTGTGAGTGTTTTTGATGCTTGCTAGTGTGTCGCTCTATAAGCTCATATGTCTTCATGATGGTCACATGCCTTGCAACCCTGCTCAACAAGAGATTAATTAATAATTTGATTGAGAAAGACAAGTTTCTGAAGCTCTTTGAGCAATTTCAAAGTGGGTAAGGTTAAAGGAACAACAAAAATCATTTTATTTGCTCAGCCATCTATTTATTTCCCCTCAGACATAAATTTCTTTATAGCATCATAAATTTCTGATTATTCCTAATTGTAGACAACTTATAACTCTCTTCCTCTGTCATAAGTGACAAATTATTGGCATGCCTCAAACAAGAATGGCATGCCAGCATCTCTATTGATGGTTACTTTCTGGGAGTATTTCTTGGCTGAGAAGTCATGAACTTATTGTTCTTCCAGCTCATTGGCTAGGAGCAGAAAGGGAGTCAGAAATGGCCCATATTAATTAACTCCAAAACTATATCAAACAACTCAAGACAAATGGAATGTGATCTCTTCATTTTTTTTAAGTGAAATGAGGAGAGGAAATGAGCTATTTTATAATCAATATTACATTTCACAGATTTAGTGGTACATATGTTGCTACGTCATTTAAATTTTTTTAGCATTATTTATATCATTAGATATAACAATATAATAATGTTAACCATGAAATGAAGAAAAATGGAGAGAATTATTAAGAAACCATGGAATGAAGCAAAATGGAGATTATTTAGTAAGCACACAATTTTATGGCCATTTAATTAGGCAGCATTATATATATATATAAAGGAAACAATTATGTGGCACTATATGTACTACTAAATCTAGTGATGGATATATTGTCACGCGGTGAATATTTTGTTAAAGAGAGAGGAGAAGAGCCATTTTATGGTAAATTAAAACATTTCACAAATTTAGTGGTATATATGTTGCCACTTCATTTAAAATAAAAAGATTAATTATGTAATAATATAATAATATTTACACCATTAGATGCAGCAAAATAAAAATATTAATCATAAAATGAAGTAAAATGGAGGAGATTATTTAGTAAGCATACAATTTTATGGCCAATGAATTAGTCAAGCATTACAAAGAAGAAATTTATATTAAAAAAAAAAAAAGAGAAATGTTGCTGCCCAGGATCGAACTGGAGACCTTCAGTGTGTAAGACTGACGTGATAACCACTACACCACAGCAACCTTGTTGACAAGCTTCTTAGCGCAATTATTGAAGTACCGTAAATTAATGGTATGCTCCATTAACCCGAAGAAAAACACTCGAAAAAAAGAAAAGAAAAAGAAAGAGGGAAAAATAAAAATAATAATAAAAAAAAAAAAAAAAAAACCAAAATTTCATGGAAGCGTATGCGATCATTTTTCTCCAAATTTATTCCTTAAAAATCGGAAACCTGAAGATCATCAAAACGGAAAGTGTTAAACCTTGAACCAGACTTCGTTGTTGATGATCTTTGGTCCACAGAGTCTTCCTCTTTTCGCGTACCGTCCACGCGCTTTTGAGCCCTAGAGCCATATAGGGTTTCCTGCAAATTTTCTTTCTCAATTCTTCTTTTCATTGATAGGTATATATATATTTTTTTGGGCATCATAAGTGTTTTTGGTGAATTGGGTTTCGGCACAAAATGTCTAGAATAGCGAGGAGCTGTGTACAATCGATACTGAAGCTGGTGAACTCATTGATAGCGATGGTTGGGATGGCCATGATTTTGTATGCTCTGTGGATGATTAAGGTTTGGCAGAGGCACATGGATGAGTTGCCCTTTGGTGGGTCTGATCATCAGGCTCCATGGTATGCATTGTTTCTTCTTCTCTTTTGTTTTCTGTGATTTTGTTTGGGCTTTGATTTGTTTTATTTTGGGATATTCTATTTTGTTTTGTTTGGCTGTTGAGAAAATGCGGGCAAAGAAAAGGAAATCAAATTTTGAATGTTGGGTTTTTCATTTTATGGGGATTGTTTAGAATTAGGCTGATGAAGAAATTTAGTAATTGGGTAATAATTAAAATGTTTTGTTTGTTTGGTGTCTTGTGTTTGGAAAGATAAAGAAAAATGAAATTTTGGATGTTTGTTGGTCGCATTCTAGTGGCTGTGGGTTCCAATAATTTGAACTTTTTCCTAAATCAAGTACCGGTTCCGCTTATAAACCATTTTCTCCTATGCGGCTGCCATTTCTCCCCTTACCCAATTTTCTTGGTATTGCGAAAAAAAAGAAAAGAAAAAGTAAAAGAAACAGAAAAAGGGCTTGTCCCACATTGGCCAAGAAGCCGGAGATGGACGAGTTATAAGCACCACGAGTCGTCTTCTAGTCAGCCATTGCTTGAAAGAGGTACCTTTGTAGGTCCCACTTATAATCCATTTACTCCTATTCAGCTCCGAAGTGCCATTTCTTTTCTCACCCAATTCCATTGGTATTGCATAGACAAAAACAGAAGAAAGTAGTGGTTTAACAGTCTCAGAAGATAGGGTGGCCCCTTCCTGTTCATATATAACCTTAACAGTCAAGGCAGGGCGCTGGAAGCAACTTTTGCTTTGGCCTTTGCTCTCGATATGCTAATTGACCACTACGATCTAATTGGTGAGGTTCTTAAAAATTCATGACAATTGATTTTAGTGGGAGTTTGTTTATGAGTTAGTTGGCCCGTTGTTGAATTGAGGAAAATTGATAGACTTTTGTTTGGGCGTGGGGGTGGGGGGTTGCTTTCACGAGGATTTCTTTTCCCACTTAGGATATTATTTATTGAAATACATAGTTAATGTTTCAGAAGTCTGTGTAGCTTAAGGAGTATTGTTTAATGTTTCTCATTGCTGATTTACGGAAATGGAATTAGGAGGTGTTTGGCGATGTAGGGAGAAAGAGAAAGATCCTGTTGGAATAGGTTTGTGCTCTTGTTTGCATTGAAGAAGAAAGGGCTTTAGGCCTTGAGGAGAGATCCACTCTCATGGAGGAGATGGGTCTGGCTGGGGAAATTCCTCCAACCTCTCATATTTTCTATGCATCCCAAGAGGCTCAAGAGAACATCACCCACCCCATGAACTACCAAATTTAGAGTTGACCACCACTCTCCACCAAGCCACCTTCTCATACGCATAGCGTCATAGCCATTTTCCTAAGAGAGCTCGATTGAGCATTAGCAAGTTCTGAATTCCCAACCCTCATTAGAGATAGGAGAACAAACTTTGGACCAACTTATCAAGTGATTTTTTAACTCATCACCTAGCCCACCCCAAAGGAAACCACGTTGAAGCTTCTCAATACAGTTTGCAACACCCGCAGGAAGAGGAAAGAGGGACATAAAGTACATAGGTAGATTGGAAAGAGTACGCTTTATAAAGGTGACCTTACCACCCTTAGACAAATACATCATTTTCCAACTAGCCAAGTGCTTCTCCATTTTTTCAATAACTCCATTCCAATTAACCTTGGCCTTATAGGAGGTCCTTGACGGAAGACTAAGATACTTGAAAGGTAGGGGTGAAACCCCACAACCCATAATATCTGCCAACTCATCCACATCACATTGCCCACAGGAACCAATACTAACTTAAGCCAAATTTACCTTTAAGCCAGAGACAACTTCAAAATATAAAAACAAGCATCGCAAAAGTCGAAGGTGATCTGGGTTAGCCCTGCTGAAAATCAACGTATTTTCCACAAACAAAAGACGCAAGATATCAATCCATGCCCCCATGGATCATGTGTACCTGAGGGCGCATTATACTCTTTATGATATTTCGATTGCTTAAAAAAAAAAAAATTGTTTCTCATTGCTGCTTTCATAAGATTAACTTTTAAAGACACTGCTTCTTTTATGAATTGCAGGTTTATGTACGCTTTTCTTGGCCTTGGGATCACTTTATGTGTGATCACATGCACAGGTCATGTTGCTGCAGAGACTGCAAATGGTTGTTGCCTTTATTTGGTATCCTTTTTCTTAAATCAATTGAATTGGAATTGGTGGTCTTACTTTCATCATCCTTTATATGTGTTACATATACTTGGATTTTGATCCGAGAGTCTTTTTTGTTACTGGTGATCAGACTATATTTTTCACTGTAATATTAACTATTTAAGTAACTTGTTTCATTAATTTTCAGCCCTTATTATTGTGACCCTCTGTCCTGAATGCTTCAGGAAGCAGTCACTAGGTACTTTGCAATGAAGTCATATCTGGAAGGGGATCATTGGATTTATGTTCAGTTTGGGAGTGCTGAAAGTATAATGGATCTTGTAGTCTAAATTCTAGTGGTCCCATCCATTCTTAGAAAACCATATTTGATCCTATGGTTCAACCTTGATTTATTTAGGGTCCTTACACAAAGAACCTTACTTTATGAATTGTAGAATCACGTTATGCCTTTTCTTTACTTTTTGGTATATTCTTTAGAATCGGGTTATGCCTTTGTTATATACTTTTGCATCATGGTTGGAGCATCATTTCAAGAATTTTAATTCTCAGTTTTTTTTTTGGCAAGTAATTCTCAACTTAATAAAACTTAATTCTAGACATGGAAATGTGGCTATATCTGTTTTAAATTATGTGATCGGTCTTTCACAATAATCCTCATTTTGTGATCCTTAATTTTGTCAATGTATATGTTTGTATCTTCTAATCCTTCAGCATCATGGTCAAATTAATTACCTCAACATGTGTAAAGAAGTTTCTACCTTTCTTCACAACTCTTGGACAAGCTTTTTGGTTGATCTTTAACCGTAATAACCTTTAAAAGCTCTTTATTGACCCTGTTAATGAAAAACAAAGCCTTAGTTATGAACTTCGGATAGAATTGTGCTTCTAATTTCCAAATTACGTTTTAGTTGTTTTAGGCAGAACATATACATTTTTAAGTTTAGTATTGAATTTCACCACCGTAGCCATTTTGATTTGCACTTTCTGAATTGTTGTCATTACAACTTCAACAAATTTAGGTTTGTGAAGCTTTTTTCTATATTCTTTTATTATTATTATTAGTAGTATTTTTCAGTTATTTCTATTTGGAAGACTATGTAAAGTATGTGACATACTGAGTTCACGGTTGACCTTAATGGAAACAGTATATGCTGTTTGTCTTCCTGCTCCTCATGCTGGAGGCTGGAGTGACTACTGATGTATTTCTAAACCGTAACTGGGAGCAGGTATCATTCAGTTATTTCTATTTGATGACATATGTAGTGAATGGCTTATGAAAGATGCTTTTTGTATGCTGATTTCATTTAACCGGTGACCAGGACTTTCCAGAGGATCCTAGTGGGAGTTTTACGCAGTTCAAAGATTTTGTCAGATCAAATTTTGAGATCTGCAAGTGGATAGGCTTGACTATTGTATCTGTCCAGGTCTCTCTCTTTCTCTCAGTGAACTTTCGGCTATGATGATATAAGAGCGATGATTTGCTACTCCATGAGTCTCAACTGTTTTACCTTACCAAAACTAATGGAATCGGTAGAAAGATTTGAATTTATTGTATGGTTACAGTCCAATAGATCACTTGGTCTACAAATGAGCTGTGGGATAAAAAAAAAAATGAGATCATATATCAGTAGGACTTGACATATTATTTTTGTTCCCAAAAGCGTGTCACTTTGCTTTGTCATAATTGTCCAGTGCATTGTTTCTGCCTTGTCTTTCTCAATTGCCAAAGTTCTGTAGTTTTTCTAGTTAGACCTCAGTATGGGATTCATTTATTTTATAATTTCCTTGGTGCCTCTCCAAGTTTTTTTTTTTTTTTTTTCCACAGTACTAAGATAAAGAACCCTCATCTTTACTATGATAATAACCTTTTGGGTCCTTGAAGAAGAAATTTTGGTTTTGATATTACATTGCAGGGACTGTCTCTATTATTGGCAATGGTTCTCAAAGCTCTTGGGCCACATCAATACTATGACAGTGATGATGACTATGCTCCTGAAAGAGTTGCACTCCTTATGAATGCTGCTCAGCCACCTCCTTATGTTGTTGGTGACCCTGTTTATGGATCAAAAAATGCATGGAATGTAAGAATTACTGACAAGGTAAGAATGCATTAAGTCTTGAATTGACAGTATTGCTTTATGAGAGGCCTTTGATATTCCCAGCGACCGTTTTTCAGTCGTTTTTGTTTATTCTTTTTTTGTGCCTTCCACATTATATGTTCTTTTGGCTTGTATCATCATAGGTTCTTATTGCTCAAGAGGGTTGTCCTTACAGTTTATGATTTTCTTTTCTTGGTTCTTTTTAATATATATTAGGCAAACAGGTAACTGGATTCACATCAGAAAGACGCCGGCTTGTGGATGGATAGGAAGTTTACCGGGGCACATAAAGCTTGTTATCTGATGACTCGAGCGATGGAAAGAACAGAAAAGCTCCAGGTGTGCTTTCAGAGGAATTGGTGGTGGAAACATGTAAATATTGCAATAAACTCTAATGTTTATATCCCAAACCTCATGAGAATGACACTTTATATCATATGGTTTATCTTTTAGATCTCGAGCATATATTCTGTCTTTTATTTTTTGCTTTGTTGTCAAAATTTGTCCCAATAGTTTGGTTCTTCTTCTCTTCTATTCGTTTTAAGAAATAATTGATCAAATAAGAGGAGAAAGTATCCCATGTTTTTTTTAATGGTGTTTCTCATGAGTCTCATTGAATGGAAACTATCTTAGGATTTTAGTTAGGAATTTGATATTATGGGGTTTTATATTTAAACCTAGAATGTTAAATATAAAACCCAATAATACCAAAACTTCAATTGTTTTTTCTCACCTTGCTGTTTATTTTTGCACAAAAGATGTTTAGGGACTTTTTCACTCGAGTCAATCAATATTATCCCAAATTTGCAGTACCATTTTTAGCATAACTCTCATTCTGAATAATTTTAACATTGTTTTTTAGGTACTAAAAATACTTTTAAAGCTTCTTAACGTAACTCCAAATATGCTCTCGGCCACCCACAATAGAGCACTTTTTTCTCCTTTTACATTGCACAAAGTCTAGGAATATGGAGATGAAAACACCACAATATAAGTAGGAGACGGTTATTTTAATTTCCTCTAACTTAGTTTATTAAACTTACATGTGTTCATAATGCACGTAACACATCATTTATAATAGAGCATGCGATTCTTATATGCATTTTGAATACATATCAATTTAATCTAGCGCATGCATATGCCTACCCACTCATGAAAGAATCAAAACTTTACCCTAACACCCTAACCATATTGGTGTTCATACACGATACAACCCTTAAACCTCATTGCCAACTTACCCCCACAAAGCCAAAAAAAGGAAAAGGTAAAGAAGGAAGAATAAACGTCTTTAAAAAATGGATTTTTTCGAGCTTTTTCTCTTGGTTTTGCCTTTTGAAAAGCTATTCATTCTGTGGACAACCATGCTATATCCAATTTTATATATAACCCTTGCATCTGACAAAAATTAAAGAAAATCAAACAATCAAAAAAAGAAAAAGACAACGACTTTAGACCAAAATGAAAAAAAGGCAAAAAAAATTCTGAAAATGACCCACGCTCATTATTTGGATTTTGTTTTTTTCGGTTTTAAAAATTTTGACCCTTTTTTTTTTAGGTCTCTTTTTTCGATTTATATATATATATATATATTTTCAATTTTTTATTTTATACATTATTGAGAATAAATTCACACTACAAGCCCACCAAATCTGGGCCTAATGGCCAATGATAGGCCCATGAAAATATTAATGAAATAGCAAGAGCAATTTAATTAATTAATGGAAGATATATTCTAATTGGGATTATATTGGAATAAAGAAGCTCAATCCAAACTCAAGCTCCCATGAATTCAAGATTATCTCTACAAGATGACTACTCAAGATTATCTTTACTTTGGACTCCCAAGCCAACTCAAACAAGGAGAACTAGTTCAAGTCTACTTCAACTCTCAAGCCTATAAATAAGCCCCTACACAAGGTACTACGATTATCTTCTCAGATCTTCTTTCATCTTCTCATACCCTTTGAATTAAAGCGCGAGGACCCTGAAGAAAGTGCATCCACCGTGACTTTGAGTCGTGGAGGTAGACATCGCAACTCTTTTAGACTTTTAGTAGTTTAGGGTTTAGGATTTAGGGTTTACTTTTAGGGTAAACCCTAAAAGTCTTTTAGGGTTTTGGGATTAAGGGCCCGTTTAGGAGTACGATTTCAATAAATACGATTTTAAAAATTGCGTTTTTGAAATCATTAATTTTAAAATCACATAGGTGTTTGGTAAAACATGTTAAGAAAAACTTTTTTATTTTTTATTTTTTTTTAATTATTTTTTTTATCAATTGAGTGTTTGGATAACATTAGCATATAATTGTGGTTTCATGGCCAAATAGGTAAATATTGCGCCAAATATTGTTTTAAGGGAAATTGTGATTTTGGTTTAAATTCGCACTTTTTTAAATAAGTACCCCTAGTCAGCTTATAGAAATCACAGATTTTTGGACATTTTAAAATTTGCGTTTTTAAAATCGCAATTCCAAACATTCCAAATTGTAATTTGGTTTAAAAACGTAGATTATTTTTTTTAAAACGCACTTCCAAGCAGACACTAAGTTCCTAATCCTTGTTTGTTTACTTTTCCTATTTGGTTTGATGTCTTGGGTTTGAACCAACTTATTAAGATTCTATAAAAATAATAATGTTTTTCTTTCTTGTCCTTGGGAACAACGGTTTGCAACTCACAATCAGACGAAAGATGTCAATACTTCCCCCGGATCTCATCACCGAAATACTTTTTCTACTTCCCGTCAAATCTCTAGTACGTTTTCAGTGCGTTTCCAAGCCATGGTTAGCTTTAATCGAAGATCCAGATTTCATCAAGAAGCAGATCGACACGAATAAAGAACGCAGTTTCATTGTGGAGACATGTATGTGCTGGGGGTATGCGCATCCAAAGGATTACTACTTGGTAAAAGTTTCCAACGAGAATGTGTTTGGCGAGCCCGAGAAGATGTTAATCCCACGATTCAATCCTTCAGAAAAGCTCAGGTGCATCCGCATCTCAATATTAGGCTCTTGCAACGGCTTAGTTTGCATCCGAAACGACATATTTGAAATTGTGATTTGCAACCCATCAATACAAAAACACAAGAAAATACCCTTTGAGCCTGTAGACGACAACAACAACAAGCTGGTACTCGATTTAAACGACGGATTCAGTTTTGGATTCGGGTATGACGCTGTCAACAACGATTTCAAAGTTTTAAGGATTGTGGGATTTTGGGAATCCTCTGAAATGTTTAGGACTCCTCCAACGGATGTTGAAGTTAAGATATTTAGTCTGAAAGCAAATTCTTGGAGAAGAGTAGAAGATCAATGGCCTTACAAGGAGTTACTTATTGTTTCTTACCATTGGGCTTTCATAAATGGTGCATTCCATTGGTTGGCTCAGAGTGCAACTGGAGCATACACTCTTCTCGCATTCGATCTTACCACTGAGAAATTCAGAGTGCAAATGCTTCCGTTCGATATCCTTTCGATTGCAGATTTTGACGTTTTGGGAGGATCGCTATGTGTTGCTTTGCATGGTGAGGCAGGAGACTGTGAAGTTTGGACGATGAAGGAGTACGGGGTGGAGAGCAGTTGGAGTCGGCTTTGGAAGCTGCCCGAGGCTCCCTGGCAAATTGGTTTATTACTTGTCCTTTCAAAGGACAACAAAAAGGCTCTAACGAAAGACGAGCTTATGAGAATCTTGTGGTATGACATACAAAAAAAGACATACGAGATTGTTGAGAATGATCATCTTGATATTCTCAAGAACATTTGGACGATGCCTTATGTGGAAAGCCTTTTTCTTCAGGATGGTGACAGTGACAATTGAATTCAATGCTCTTCTTCCAGGATCTCTTGATTATTTATTTCCCTTTATCCATACATAATGGATTGATAATATGCAGTTAAATAATTACATTTTGTTAGGCTAAACAAGTAGAGCAGGAGCTTTTGATGTCTTTGGATGTTGTTATTTTTATTGAAATTTTACATGGTTTGGCTATTAACTTTGTTAGCAGACCACTAGTTGCTATTTTAGCTAAAGGAAGTTGATATCTTGCACTATATATATATACTTCCTATCATCATTCTTTACCTATGAAGCTTGTGAGACCTTTTGTGTGCATAATGAGGCAGGGTGGATCTGGATTTGGTTGCTTAAAGTGACCCAAAATGCTACTTCTTGTTGGCGAAAGATTCTTAAACTAAAGATTTAGCTAAGAAATTTCTTAGGTTCCAAGTGGGTGATGGGAGTAGAATCTACTTATGTATGGATGGAATCCTGGCATCCTTTTTGATAAAAATGGAACTCATCAGCTTAAATATGCAATCATCTCATCCGTTGATGGAAGAGATATTGAGACTTCACATTATTGTTGATATTGTTGTTATCTTTGAAGCAAATAAATCAGGACAGGCACATATATATATATATAAGGTTACTTTTGTTGCATGTATTACCACTCTCATCAAACTGTGGAGCTAAAGCTAGAAAAAATATCAAGGCACCTTGTATACCTTTAGTTCGGTGTTAGAAAACAAATTGAATTGAATTCCATGCAGACTGGGGGAAAAAAGAAAAAAAGTTACAAGCTAATATATAATGTAAAGGAAAAATACATTTTACCCTCCTTGAACTATCTATTTATTTGCACTTTGACCTCTAATGTTTAAAAAATGGCACTGGACCCTCCCAAACTTCCAAATTATTGCAATTCAACTATTCTGACTTTTTTTTTTTTTTTTTTTTTTTTCTAAAATGTCCACGTCCCAAGTTTAAAAATAAAAATAAAAATTAAGGGGTGGCCTGCCACCCCAGACCGGACACCTCTTAACTTTTATTTTTATTTTTTTAAAAAAAAAATTAATTTTTTTTTTAAAAAAAAACTTGAGATGGGGGGCATTTTAGAAAAAAAGGAGGAGTCAGAATGATCGAATTGCAACAATGTGGAAGTTTGGAGGGGTCAAATGTCACTTTTTACACATTGAAAATCAAAATGCAAATGGGTGGATAGTTCAAGAGGATAAAATGTATTTTTCCCATAATGTAAAGAACATTTTGGCAAATTGATACACTTAGATTCTGTTATTTGAATTATAAAAAATTTATTAAAAAAAAAAAATCAGTTACTTGCTTCCAATTTAATCCAAACAATACGTAAGCATTGCAAAAATTAAAAAAATTTTAAAAGTGACATTACAAATTAATTGGTAATTTGAAAGAATAAATGCAATTTCTCCTAAAAAAAAATCATGCAAAATAATTATAAATAAATAAATAAGTAAATAAAGTTATAATCCACGCCTAGCTAGGACTTCCGCCTTTCTGTCGGAGCCCATAGCTTTAAAGAAGTCTTTTTAGGGTCGTATGTCATATAATAATAATTGGGACAGCTTTGTGGTATTTGCAGATCGAATGGATTCTTCACAAGATATGATCTTCAACGGTACCTCCTTTAACTACCAAAATATCATACTTTATTAACCATCATGGAGATTATCTTTTAATTACTTTAAGGCTTTTTTTTTTTTTTTTTAATTGATCGTGGGCGATTGTGAGTCATATTATACTTGTTAAGCACCTTTACATGTTCTGTGTATTTTTTTTTTCTTAAAAAAAAAAAAAAGAATTGCAAAGTTTGTGAGATAGTACTCAAAGAAAGATAAAGTTCAATCAAAATATTCTTTTAAGAGCACTAACCCTTCCTCTTTAATCCCTTTACGTGAGATTTGGCAAACTTTTCATGCAACTCAATTAGAGCTGTCAATATTTGACACGATTTATGAAATCAACCCGTTTAATTAAATTGGTCAGATTATGGTAGACCTGTATAGTCTTATACTTATCTTCGACACGATTCGAACCTAACATATAACATAATAGCAGGCAATATTTGATATGAACCGCGAATCCAATACAAAACTAGAGGGTTAAGGTTGAGGAATTTGACCCATTTAATTAAATGAGTTGAGTTAGTGTTGATGTAAATACACATGCCCTAACATGATCCGAACCCGACACATAAATACAAATTGTCACCCCTAAAGCCAATCTATTAAACCTATGTATGTTCTTACCATATGTAATTCTCGACGTACATTTTTAGTCAACTTAATTTGAAAGAAAACTTTATTGATTTGAAAAACAATTGATTTATAACATGCGCTACACGGGGATGTGCTGTTCTGTGATTAAATATTAATGGAAACTTTGGTTAACATGTTTGAATAGATGAGAGTGACAGATTGTTTGGGCTTGGCAAGTAGTAGTCACATGTTCTGTTAAAGCTTGCAGACAAATTACAAGGAAACTATGAAACCAAGAGGCCTTCGAAATTGGTGTAGATTCTCCTTCTCCTTCTCCTTCTCCTTCCATTATGGTAATCAGCATCTTTTTCTAGAACTGTTAGGCCTTAGGATCACTCATGATCACTCGCATACAAGATTAGGGAGCAAAGCAAACAAACAAACAAACCAAGGTGTGATTCTATTGGAAGGCGCTTTGTCTATTATCAGAAATGCTATTTAGGGCTTATTTGAGTGTGTGTTTAAAGAGCTTAAAAATGCATTTAACACTCAAAAAGTCCGTTTAAAGTATTCATTTGGTTAAAAAAATTGATAGTGCTTTAAAGAAAAAGCCTAAAAGTGGCCAAAACGCTTAAAAATAAAGCTTTTTCCAAAAAAAAGATTTTTGACTTAAAACATGTTTGGGATTGCGTTCGAAAAATAGAGTTTTTAAGTAATATATATATATATATTTGGCAAAAGCTTCATTTTAAAGTTTTTTCCAAAAATGCGTTCGCCGTTTTGGCTATTTTTAGACTTTTTTTACTCTTAAAAGCGCTTTCAATTTTTTTTTACCAAATTGGTATTTTTTTTTTTTCTTCAAATGGACTTTTTGAGAGTTAAACGCACTTTTAGGCCTTCAAACGCACACTCAAACAAGCCCTTAAAAACTTTATTTCTCAAATACAATCTCAAACACGCTCTTAATAGATTGATATATAATTGTAATATAATAACGTTACAGTGAAAATCTAACATTTTATTTTTATTTTTTAGTGCATAGATATGCATATAGTTGAAAATTGAGCGTGAGTCATGACGCACTCTTGAATAAATGAGGAAACTATAATTACAAAACCAATTAAACGTGAGTGACGGATGCACTCTTGAATAAATGAGGAAACTTCTTGAATAACAAAACCAATTAAACGCGAGTCAAGGATGCACTCTTGAATAAATGAGGAAACTATAATAACAAAACCAATTATGCTTCTTTGATTTGGTCTATCCAATGGGTGGTCCACTCATTGAACAGATAAGGTACCAACAGTCGACAAATTTTGCCTCATTGGGGCCACACAGAAACCAATAATTCATTACTTTACCCCCGCAATCTTCTCAAGCACATATTTTTGGCATTGCCCTATGCACAAGAGGGGAGAGGGGATTCGAACTAGTGACATTCACTTCATTAGGCGTGGTTCCAGCCGATTGAGCTACCTCTTGGGAGGACAAATAGAAGCTTTCTCCCTCAAAACTTGTTTTCACAAAGAATATTTAGCCAATTTTAGGATAATAAATGCAATAATAATTTTAAAAATCGCATCAATTTTAAGAGAATTAAAAGATAATCTCTAACATTACTCCATAATTTACTTGCCATCCTTGCAAACTACTCAAGATAATTAACTCTAGCATCAATGATTAGTCGACTTTATGCCATTTATTTTTAGTGATTTTTTAATTTGGAGAGCGTTACCTTTCAAAACAACCTTATGCAATCCCTATAGCTCAGCTAAAAATTGCAGCGGCCAATACTGCCACCACCTCAATAATTACTAGATAATTTTTATATAATATACGTGAGCATTGATTAATTGTTATTATGTTAATTTAAAAAAAAAAACACGTGAAAAATCACATATTCTAAAAATGTATTAACTGAAGATAATGCAATCCTACTCAGGAGTGTTATTATGCAATCCTACTCAGGTGGTGAAAAATCACCACCTCAACATTACTCCATAATATTGTCCTTAATATATATTAACTGAAAAAGTTACAGCCTACCAAGAAAACATTTTACCAGGTCGTTCTTCACCAAACAGTTTCACGAAACGCTGTCGTTTCTATCGACTTTATCACTGGAACTCACAACACATGGCCGTTTCCCTTCGCCCAATGAGAAAAGAAACAGTCCCAACGGTAAAAACATCCATATATATATTTATTTCTTTTCAAAATGGCGAAAACACCCCTAGCCTGAATACCTCGAACAAGCGCGTACGGTTGTGCGGGATTAACGCCTTAACGGCCAATGGGACCCCCCAAGCTGGCATTTCCCGTAAATAGAACGAAGACCAGTGGCTCCGCGCTGCCACAGATGACAGTACCAAACATATAGCCCCAACCCCTTGCCCTATTTATAAATAATGTTGTTTTCTGTTTCCTTCACAAAACCCCTGCACAACAAAACTGTCGGCGACATCATTTCTCTCCTCCTTTCCGCGCAACTGTTTCTTCTTGGGCTTCGTGCTGAGGGTGTGGGGAGGTGAGAAGTGGCTCCGCCGACACAAACGCACACAATGCTGCTTTGTCGCCGCGATTCCGCTCGGTCTTTCTGCCTCTGGGCTTCCTTCGTGTTGCTCAACTCTCTGTTTGCCTCCGCCTTGGACATACATTGGTACCCCGCCACCGCCACCTGGTACGGCAGCCCCGATGGGGACGGTAGCGACGGTAAATGCTTTCGCTTTTTCCCACTTCCCTATGTTTTTTTTGTTTTTTTTTTTTTTGCTTTTCAACTCGGTGAGTTGACTCGGCCTGTCAAGGTTTTCTGGCCCAACGAGTCAGCTCGGTCAATATGCCTTTTTGAACATATTTATGGAAAATAATCTCGAATTCTTCTTCTGGGATTTTTTTTTTTTTTTTTTTGGGGGTTTATTTGCTTTAAGAACACAAAACAACAAAATTGAGAAAAATAAAAATTTAAACAAATAATAGCGCATATGAAGGATTTGATGAATTTAAGGTGTTTTGTTTTTTCTTTGGGGTATAATTAGGCAGTTAAATGGAAACAAAAATTCACATGATGTGTAATGATGAAGTGGGGGGCCCGGGGTTTTTGCAGGTGGGGCATGTGGGTACGGAACCTTAGTGGACGTGAAGCCTCTGAAGGCGAGGGTGAGTGCAGTGAGCCCAGTGCTGTTCAAGAAGGGGCAAGGGTGTGGGGAATGCTTCAAGGTGAAGTGCGTGGACAAGAGCATTTGCTCTCGACGCGCCGTCACCGTAATTGTGACTGACGAGTGCCCCGGCGGCCCTTGCGGGAATGGGAACACCCACTTCGACCTCAGTGGCGCCGCGTTTGGGCGCATGGCTATAGCCGGTGAGGGTGGTCCGCTCAGGAACCGAGGCCAACTCCAAGTCGTTTACCGGCGGTACGTATGTCGTTTTTTGCTACTTTTCGTGTGTACGCTGTAGCTGTACTATGTCGTCGTCTTCTTCCTCTTCTTCTTGCTTTAACGTCTCGTTTTGGCGCTTGCGTTTTGTCACTTTTTGTTCATCTCTTTGTAAATTAATAATCAAAATTATATATTTTTTTCTAATTATATTTTCTTTTGGATTACCCATGTCTTGTTTTCTTTCTCTTTTACCAACATTCTACGGCTCTACTCGTTTTCATACTTGGCTGCATTGATTATTATCTTCTGGCCTAAAAATATTAATAAAAAATAAATAAATTACCCGCAATGGGTCAACTTTTATAGTCTTCATTCTGGTGTCTTTATATGACTTTAGAGTTTTAAGAAGTACAAAGATTTAGTTACTTTAATTTTTTTTTTAAAAAAAGAGGCTCTTCGAAGCTTTTTCTATAAATGCGCAATAAAGGGGTTTTGATTTTTATATTTATTGTTCTTTTTTAAAAATAAAAAAAATAGAAAAAGGAATATATAATGGAATATGTTTCTGTACATACAGGACAGCATGCAAGTACCGTGGGAAAAGCATTGGCTTCTATATCAATGAAGGTTCAACAAATTATTGGCTTTCAATCCAAGCACAGTTTATGGATGGAGATGGAGACGTTGGATCAATGCACATTAAACAAGTACGATGCTTTCTCATTTTTTTAATTAAAATATTAATTAAATAATTAAATTTACTTATTTTTATAACTTTAAGTTTTTGGAACAATTGTTGTTTTAACATGATATCTCGAAATCATAAATTCAAACCTTGTCTTTATCAATTAAATATTTCACATGTTCTTATTATGGTTGAAATAGGAAGCGTTTATTAACTGCCCTTACCACTTTTGAAGACAATGTGAAACGACGTTGCTTTTGTGCTTAAATATATAAAAAATATATAAAAAAATGTATAAAATTCTAAAAACGACATCATATGTAGTAGGGTATTACCGTAGAAGCAGGGGCGGAACTAAAATGTTTAGTTTGGGGGGCAAAATTTAAAAATAAAATAAAAAATATCTTGGGGGACAAAAGTTAATATATATATAATTTTTTATTTTGGGGACCACCCTATGGCTTAGGAGGCGCTGGCCATGGGTGGTTCCGCCCCTTCTAGGTAGAAGCGACATATATAGTTTTGGTATTTTCTAATTTTTCTTTTCTCTCATTTTTTACTTTTAAAAAGTGGTTAGCGGTTAACATTAAATAATTATCGCCTAGGCGGTTATCCATTAACTAATAACTGTTAATCGTAATTGTCTTTTTCACTTCTAACTAATTCTCGTTGATAAAAAAAAGTTTAAACTCACAAGTTAAAAAAGGATGATCCAATGAGAAAAAAAGAAAGAAAGGGACCGTGCGAGTATGCCTGTTCATGCCCCCACAAGAGCGCATGCATGTGAGTAATCTTATCAAATCAATGAAGTGGATCAATAAAGCATATTTAATCTTGAAAAGTGAGGCATCTCTGGTTTACCCGAAAAGGACTGCAGATTAAACGTGGTTTAGAAAGATTATCATTCTCTGAAATCATTGGTAGTTTGCTTCTTCCACAACATTAATCATTTGTTTACTGTTTCCGATTCCTAATATCGCGGGGACGTCTCTTCCTCTTCCATATCATGTGCCACCATTTCTTCACATTTTTAACTTTTTCTTGTGCTTCTGCAGTTTTTTTTATTCTTGCTAATGGGGCCAATGTGAACTCTGCTCAAAAGCACTCTCTTTTTTCTTCATTCTACTGTTGAAATATTCTCTTGAATCAAAAAGCATGTGAGAAAAAGATATCTTAAAAGCCACATTCTAAGCATGTTCATAATCATATATTTCTCTGCCATGGCTGCAATGTTTGACCGACCTGGATCCAATAATGTTGATGATATATTGGCAGGAAAATTCGGAGGATTGGCTAGAGATGACGCATGTGTGGGGTGCAAACTGGTGCTTCAATGGCGGACCTTTACAGGGACCATTTTCTGTGAAGATAACAACACTAACAACGGGAAGAAGTCTGTCTGCAAGAGATGTAATCCCCGGAAATTGGTCACCAAAATCCACGTACTTCTCCCGCCTCAAGTTCATGTCCTGAATGGTCAAAAGTCAACACACTTTAACGCCAACAAGGCAAGCTAGTTCCAATGACAGAAAGTAAAGTAGTAACAGTTGTCGGTTTGGTGCTCTGGTTTTTTTTTTTTAAGGAGAAAAAACGTAGCCGTTTTAGTGCATGTATTATTAAGGCATCCGATGCGCTTCTTTCTTCTAACTGTTGTGTATGTGAAAGCCCCTCTCTCCAAAGGGAGAGAGAGAGCGTATTCCGTATTATATATGTTGCAGTGTAATTGTGGGGTCGCGTTGTTTTTAATGAATTTGGACCGTTGAATGCATTGATTTGTGTTGTCTATTTATTTAGCGAGACAAACGTACGGTGAGATTGGTGGACCGTGGACCTTACCACTATTTATTGCTGTAACTGTCTAGACCAAAATTAAAACAACTCTAAATCATATGTGAAAAAGCGCCGTCTGTGGGATTCGAACCCACGACCACACGGTTAAAAGCCGTGCGCTCTACCGGCTGAGCTAAGACGGCATGATGATAGACGATTCTATAAAATGATAAAAAACTAAAAGTCTTATAAATCATACGCATCTCTGCCTGCATAATTACATGCACCATACAAAATAAATAAAGAGTAATGTATGCCACATTTTTATCCTAAAATGTTGTGATAATCTTAATCAGCCATTTTTTTTTTTAAAACAAGAATTAATCCAATAGTTGGTTAAAACTGATACATTAGTCATTGTATGATAAAAATGTAATTTATACCATTACACCTCTGTTCGTTGGTTTGACCAAAAAAACTTCTTTAATTTTGAGAAACAGTTTTCGCTTCTAAATTTCATAAACCATTTTTCAAGTTTGAGTTTATCCTTCTCAAACCGCCCCACCGCTAGATCACTGCCGGAGTTCGCCAAAAGTCGTTGGTTGTTTTGGGCCGTCACTCATTTTTCATACAAGCCAAATGTCGAAAAATATTTGCTGAAAAAAATAATTTTGTTGAAAATATTTTACATCGAAACAAACGAAGCGTAAATGGAGTCGACAATCATGAAGAAATATGAATGCTTCCACTTCGATTAGAAATAGTACATCTAGTTCCATTATGTGCAAATTAAATAGCACTCGATAAACTTTACAGAAAGACCAAACTGGAAAAAAGATTAAAAAGTAAGCGAGTTTCAGAAGTGAAATGTAGGAGTTGTAGCCTGTAGGGGCAGACACGATCTGAAATATCCTATTGACTTTAATGTGACATGGAAATGATTTGAAGACACTAGACAATGTCACTAAGGAAAACAACAACAACTCTGGCTATGTGAAGGAAGATATGGTTGTGTGGTTGAAAGAATTTGTTAAGGAATCATTTTTTTTTTAAGTTCGACTGGCCATAATCTAACTCAGTCTTACTAAGACATCAATAAAAATTTAAGGCGACTAATACTAATTAAGCATATATGAGAATTCTTTATTACATTAATTTCAACCCACAATCTAATATATGCTCTGACTA
>NC_081545.1:9330721-9331836 GCF_901000735.1 Corylus avellana | reverse complement strand
TGTTGGGTTCGCTAAAAACTCCATATAGTATGTAGCAAAAACATGTTTGCATAGTGGTAAATTTGTTAAAATAAAGTAGGGTGGGCATAATATTCAATTGTTTTTTATTTCCAGCCGTCGGTAGTCGGAATAAAAAATTTATTTCGACGTTGGTTTAGTAGTCGGTATAAATTTTATTTCTTCGGTTAACAGAATCGAATTGAACCGACTGGAACCAAACCAACTTAATTGTCTTCGGCCCTCAATAGTTGTTTGGATCACTTGTTTAGCCAAAATCATGTTCAATAAATACTTATTTAGCCCACAAACAATCCACTTTGGCCTATACAAAAATAGACTTGGCCCAGTATAAAAAGACCATGACTAATCAACTTAATTGACTGACGACTTCACTGAGTTAACCGACTTAATTAAAATAGTCGAAATTTATTCTTGTCAGTATGAAGCTGGTTAATTAATTGACTTTTCAGTTCAGTAAACGAAAATACCTCTACTGTCACCAATTTAACCAATACTCCATCCTAAAATAAAGTGCACACAATTTGGGTGAATTTCATTAATACAAAATTTGGATAGAACTCAGCCATAAATCGTAACTCGTTCGATCTCATACTCGATGTGATGACGGTTTTGATACCAAATGATACAAATAGTTTTATATGTAGCAACCTTCCCCTCTCGTGATTCAGCCACATCATCTAGCCTACTGATTTTGCATCAATATGTGGCATTAGGGGCATGTGTCACTATCTTACAGGTGCTGACGTGGAGATCCGTTAAATATTTAGACAGATGATAGACGGCAGTACTAAGTGTGTCTTTTCAATACCCCATGTACCAAAATTGCATTTAACCCTAATTTTTAATATAACAAGAATTGGGATTTCCTAAGATTGCGTATTTTATTGAATAGATTTTACTTCGAAAAGTAAATATATAATCTAAACTAAACAAAGGTCTAAAAGTAAAACCAAACTAGCCTCTAGCAGACGCTTGAAACAGAGCAAACCAAGAAAACGAAGGCCCAAACTCATCCATGTCGAGCGGGGTCATAGTGGAGCTCCTTAGAAACGCCACCAACTGGGGCAAAATTGTGGATGACATAGTGAAACTAG
>NC_081545.1:9321309-9330621 GCF_901000735.1 Corylus avellana | reverse complement strand
TTCTCCTTCTCCTTCCATTATGGTAATCAGCATCTTTTTCTAGAACTGTTAGGCCTTAGGATCACTCATGATCACTCGCATACAAGATTAGGGAGCAAAGCAAACAAACAAACAAACCAAGGTGTGATTCTATTGGAAGGCGCTTTGTCTATTATCAGAAATGCTATTTAGGGCTTATTTGAGTGTGTGTTTAAAGAGCTTAAAAATGCATTTAACACTCAAAAAGTCCGTTTAAAGTATTCATTTGGTTAAAAAAATTGATAGTGCTTTAAAGAAAAAGCCTAAAAGTGGCCAAAACGCTTAAAAATAAAGCTTTTTCCAAAAAAAAGATTTTTGACTTAAAACATGTTTGGGATTGCGTTCGAAAAATAGAGTTTTTAAGTAATATATATATATATATTTGGCAAAAGCTTCATTTTAAAGTTTTTTCCAAAAATGCGTTCGCCGTTTTGGCTATTTTTAGACTTTTTTTACTCTTAAAAGCGCTTTCAATTTTTTTTTACCAAATTGGTATTTTTTTTTTTTCTTCAAATGGACTTTTTGAGAGTTAAACGCACTTTTAGGCCTTCAAACGCACACTCAAACAAGCCCTTAAAAACTTTATTTCTCAAATACAATCTCAAACACGCTCTTAATAGATTGATATATAATTGTAATATAATAACGTTACAGTGAAAATCTAACATTTTATTTTTATTTTTTAGTGCATAGATATGCATATAGTTGAAAATTGAGCGTGAGTCATGACGCACTCTTGAATAAATGAGGAAACTATAATTACAAAACCAATTAAACGTGAGTGACGGATGCACTCTTGAATAAATGAGGAAACTTCTTGAATAACAAAACCAATTAAACGCGAGTCAAGGATGCACTCTTGAATAAATGAGGAAACTATAATAACAAAACCAATTATGCTTCTTTGATTTGGTCTATCCAATGGGTGGTCCACTCATTGAACAGATAAGGTACCAACAGTCGACAAATTTTGCCTCATTGGGGCCACACAGAAACCAATAATTCATTACTTTACCCCCGCAATCTTCTCAAGCACATATTTTTGGCATTGCCCTATGCACAAGAGGGGAGAGGGGATTCGAACTAGTGACATTCACTTCATTAGGCGTGGTTCCAGCCGATTGAGCTACCTCTTGGGAGGACAAATAGAAGCTTTCTCCCTCAAAACTTGTTTTCACAAAGAATATTTAGCCAATTTTAGGATAATAAATGCAATAATAATTTTAAAAATCGCATCAATTTTAAGAGAATTAAAAGATAATCTCTAACATTACTCCATAATTTACTTGCCATCCTTGCAAACTACTCAAGATAATTAACTCTAGCATCAATGATTAGTCGACTTTATGCCATTTATTTTTAGTGATTTTTTAATTTGGAGAGCGTTACCTTTCAAAACAACCTTATGCAATCCCTATAGCTCAGCTAAAAATTGCAGCGGCCAATACTGCCACCACCTCAATAATTACTAGATAATTTTTATATAATATACGTGAGCATTGATTAATTGTTATTATGTTAATTTAAAAAAAAAAACACGTGAAAAATCACATATTCTAAAAATGTATTAACTGAAGATAATGCAATCCTACTCAGGAGTGTTATTATGCAATCCTACTCAGGTGGTGAAAAATCACCACCTCAACATTACTCCATAATATTGTCCTTAATATATATTAACTGAAAAAGTTACAGCCTACCAAGAAAACATTTTACCAGGTCGTTCTTCACCAAACAGTTTCACGAAACGCTGTCGTTTCTATCGACTTTATCACTGGAACTCACAACACATGGCCGTTTCCCTTCGCCCAATGAGAAAAGAAACAGTCCCAACGGTAAAAACATCCATATATATATTTATTTCTTTTCAAAATGGCGAAAACACCCCTAGCCTGAATACCTCGAACAAGCGCGTACGGTTGTGCGGGATTAACGCCTTAACGGCCAATGGGACCCCCCAAGCTGGCATTTCCCGTAAATAGAACGAAGACCAGTGGCTCCGCGCTGCCACAGATGACAGTACCAAACATATAGCCCCAACCCCTTGCCCTATTTATAAATAATGTTGTTTTCTGTTGCCTTCACAAAACCCCTACACAACAAAACTGTCGGCGACATCATTTCTCTCCTCCTTTCCGCGCAACTGTTTCTTCTTGGGCTTCGTGCTGAGGGTGTGGGGAGGTGAGAAGTGGCTCCGCCGACACAAACGCACACAATGCTGCTTTGTCGCCGCGATTCCGCTCGGTCTTTCTGCCTCTGGGCTTCCTTCGTGTTGCTCAACTCTCTGTTTGCCTCCGCCTTGGACATACATTGGTACCCCGCCACCGCCACCTGGTACGGCAGCCCCGATGGGGACGGTAGCGACGGTAAATGCTTTCGCTTTTTCCCACTTCCCTATGTTTTTTTTGTTTTTTTTTTTTTTGCTTTTCAACTCGGTGAGTTGACTCGGCCTGTCAAGGTTTTCTGGCCCAACGAGTCAGCTCGGTCAATATGCCTTTTTGAACATATTTATGGAAAATAATCTCGAATTCTTCTTCTGGGATTTTTTTTTTTTTTTTTTTGGGGGTTTATTTGCTTTAAGAACACAAAACAACAAAATTGAGAAAAATAAAAATTTAAACAAATAATAGCGCATATGAAGGATTTGATGAATTTAAGGTGTTTTGTTTTTTCTTTGGGGTATAATTAGGCAGTTAAATGGAAACAAAAATTCACATGATGTGTAATGATGAAGTGGGGGGCCCGGGGTTTTTGCAGGTGGGGCATGTGGGTACGGAACCTTAGTGGACGTGAAGCCTCTGAAGGCGAGGGTGAGTGCAGTGAGCCCAGTGCTGTTCAAGAAGGGGCAAGGGTGTGGGGAATGCTTCAAGGTGAAGTGCGTGGACAAGAGCATTTGCTCGCGACGCGCCGTCACCGTAATTGTGACGGACGAGTGCCCCGGCGGCCCCTGCGGGAATGGGAACACCCACTTCGACCTCAGTGGCGCCGCGTTTGGGCGCATGGCTATAGCCGGTGAGGGTGGCCCGCTCAGGAACCGAGGCCAACTCCAAGTCGTTTACCGGCGGTACGTATGTCGTTTTTTGCTACTTTTTCGTGTGTACGCTGTAGCTGTACTATGTCGTCGTCTTCTTCCTCTTCTTCTTGCTTTAACGTCTCGTTTTGGCGCTTGCTTTTTGTCACTTTTTACTCATCTCTTTGTAAATTAATAATCAAAATTACCCATGTCTTGTTTTCTTTCTCTTTTACCAACATTCTACGGCTCTACTCGTTTTCATACTTGGCTGCATTGATTATTATCTTCTGGCCTAAAAATATTAATAATAAATAAATAAATTACCCGCAATGGGTCAACTTTTATAGTCTTCATTCTGGTGTCTTTATATGACTTTAGAGTTTTAAGAAGTACAAACGTTTAATTACTTTAAATTTTTTTTAAAAAAAGAGGCTCTTCGAAGCTTTTTCTATAAATGCGCAATAAAGGGGTTTTGATTTTTATATTTATTGTTCTTTTTTAAAAATAAAAAAAATAGAAAAAGGAATATATAATGGAATATGTTTCTATACATATATACAGGACAGCATGCAAGTACCGTGGGAAAAGCATCGGCTTCTATATCAATGAGGGTTCAACAAATTATTGGCTTTCAATCCAAGCACAGTTTATGGATGGAGATGGAGACGTTGGATCAATGCACATTAAACAAGTACGATGCTTTCTCATTTTTTTTAATTAAAATATTAATTAAATAATTAAATTTACTTATTTTTATAACTTTATCAATTAAATATTTCACATGTTCTTATTATGGTTGAAATAGGAAGCGTTTATTAACTGCCCTTACCACTTTTGAAGACAATGTGAAACGACGTTGCTTTTATGTTTAAATATATAAAAAACATATAAAAAAATGTATAAAATTCTAGAAACGACATCGTATGTAGTAGGGTATTACCGTAGAAGCAGGAGCGGAACTAAAATGTTTAGTTTGGGGGGCAAAATTAAAAAATAAAAAATAAAATATCTTGAGGGACAAAAGTTAATATATATATATATATAATTTTTTATTTTAGGGACCACCCTATGGCTTAGGGGGCGCTGGCCATGGGTGGTTCCGCCCCTTCTAGTTAGAAGCGACATATATAGTTTTGGTATTTTCTAATTTTTCTTTTCTCTCATTTTTTACTTTTAAAAAGTGGTTAGCGGTTAACATTAAATAATTATCGCCTAGGTGGTTATCCATGCTGTGGTCAATAGTTTTAACTAATAACTGTTAATCGTAATTGTCCTTTTCGCTTCTAGCTAATTCTCGTTGATAAAAAATAGTTTAAACTCACAAGTTAAAAAAGGATGATCCAATGAGAAAAAAAGAAAGAAAAGGACCGTGCGAGTATGCCTGTTCATGCCCCCACAAGAGCGCATGCATGTGAGTAATCTTATCAAATCAATGAAGTGGATCAATAAAGCATATTTAATCTTGAAAAGTGAGGCATCTCTGGTTTACCCGAAAAGGACTGCAGATTAAACGTGGTTTAGAAAGATTATCATTCTCTGAAATCATTGGTAGTTTGCTGTTTCCACAACATTAATCATTTGTTTACTGTTTCCGATTCCTAATATCGCGGGGACGTCTCTTCCTCTTCCGTATCATGTGCCACCATTTCTTCACATTTTTAACTTTTTCTTGTGCTTCTGCAGTTTTTTTTTTTTCTTGCTAATGGGGCCAATGTGAACTCTGCTCAAAAGCACTTTCTTTTTTCTTCATTCTACTGTTGAAATATTCTCTTGAATCAAAAAGCATGTGAGAAAAAGATATCTTAAAAGCCACATTCTAAGCATGTTCATAATCATATATTTCTCTGCCATGGCTGCAATGTTTGACCGACCTGGATCCAATAATGTTGATGATATATTGGCAGGAAAATTCGGAGGATTGGCTAGAGATGACGCATGTGTGGGGTGCAAACTGGTGCTTCAATGGCGGACCTTTACAGGGACCATTTTCTGTGAAGATAACAACACTAACAACGGGAAGAAGTCTGTCTGCAAGAGATGTAATCCCCGGAAATTGGTCACCAAAATCCACGTACTTCTCCCGCCTCAAGTTCATGTCCTGAATGGTCAAAAGTCAACACACTTTAACGCCAACAAGGCAAGCTAGTTCCAATGACAGAAAGTAAAGTAGAAACAGTTGTCGGTTTGGTGCTCTGGTTTTTTTTTTTTAAGGAGAAAAAACGTAGCCGTTTTAGTGCATGTATTATTAAGGCATCCGATGCGCTTCTTTCTTCTAACTGTTGTGTATGTGAAAGCCCCTCTCTCCAAAGGGAGAGAGAGAGCGTATTCCGTATTATATATGTTGCAGTGTAATTGTGGGGTCGCGTTGTTTTTAATGAATTTGGACCGTTGAATGCATTGATTTGTGTTGTCTATTTATTTAGCGAGACAAACGTACGGTGAGATTGGTGGACCGTGGACCTTACCACTATTTATTGCTGTAACTGTCTAGACCAAAATTAAACAACTCTAAATCATATGTGAAAAAGCGCCGTCTGTGGGATTCGAACCCACGACCACACGGTTAAAAGCCGTGCGCTCTACCGGCTGAGCTAAGACGGCATGATGATAAACGATAGTATAAAATGATAAAAAAGTAAACGTCTTATAAATCATACGCACCTCTACCTGGATAATTACATGCACCATACAAAATAAATAAAGAGTAATGTATATTACATTTTTATTCTAAAATGTTGTGATAATCTTAATCAGCCATTTTTTTTTAAACAAGAATTAATTCAATAGTTGGTTAAAACTGATACATTAGCCCTTATATGTTAAAAATGTATTTATACCATAACACCTATATTTGTTGGTTTGACCAAAAAAACTTCTTTAGTTTTGGGAAATAGTTTTCGCTTCTAAATTTCATAACCATTGTTCGAGTTTGAGTTTATCCTCCTCAAACTGCCCCACCGCTAGATCACTGCCGGAATTTGCCAAAAGTCGTTGGTTGTTTTGGGCCATCACTCATTTTTTGTACAAGTCAAATGTCGGAAAATATTTGCTGAAAAAAATAATTTTGTTGAAAATATTTTATATCGAAACAAACGAAGCGTAAATGGAGTCAACAATCATGAAGAAATATGAATGCTTCCACTTCGATTAGAAATAGCACATCTAGTTCTATTATGTGCAAATTAAATAGCACTCGATAAACTTTACAGAAAGACCAAACTGGAAAAAAGATTAAAAAGTAAGCGAGTTTCAGAAGTGAAATGTAGGAGTCGTAGGGGCAGACACAATCTGAAATATCCTATTGACTTTAATGTGACATGGAAATGATTTGAAGACACTAGACAATGTCACTAAGGAAAACAACAACAACTCAGGCTATGTGAAGGAAGATATGGTTGTGTGGTTGAAAGAATTTGTTAAGGAATCATTTTTTTTTAAGTTCGACTGGCCATAATCTGACTCAGTCATACTAAGACATCAATAAAAATTTAAGGCGATTAATACTAATTAAGCATGTATGAGAATTCTTTATTACATTAATTTCAACCCACAATCTAATATATGCTCTGACTAAAATTTTTTTTTGAGTTATTCAATCATCACCCTTGATTGTACCAAGTCGTATGGTTTGGATGCACAAAATTATTGAGCATAATTGTAAGTGTGGTGCTTGACTTGGGGGGGTGGGGTGAGATAGAGAGGGGGTTCACGAGCCAAAGATATGAGTGCTTCTTTGCATAAATAAAGCTGTGGCCTCACATGCCTTGGTGTTATGGTGGGGAGTGGCACTGACACATTATTATAAGGGGTGTGACCACGGCACGTGGGAGGGTGTCCCATTGAATCGTAGCTGATTGGCACATAGCGGTTCACATGGGAAATCAAATGAACTTTTTCTTTTGATTCCACAAGGATATCAAAATATCACCCAAATCTTGGATTCCACTCTGCCAATGTCGACCTGGCCAATAGAATGTCGCCAAATTTATGTGGATTCTTTTCCACATTTACGGATAAAAGATTCTGCCCAATATTCCTGCATTAATTGCTGTTTAACAGGTTAGGGGTATTGCAAATTTGAAAGGAGTAAGATTAAAGAAGAGTTTGAACAAAAATTAATTAAGGAGAGTCGTGATTCAGAGCACAGCACGCCGTGCAGGAAATTTTTTTAAAAATATTTTAATGCAAAAAAAAAAAAAAAAAAAAAATTTGCCTGCGTGCTGTTTTACTTCACCCAATTAAAGAATATAAATAAACAATTCAACAAACGTTGCATTGAATGGACAGAGTTTTTCTTTTTCTTTTTTTTTTTTTCTATTTTTTTTTTAAAACAAAAACATTAACAAACAATTAAAAACACAAAAAGATTTAAAATTCTTATTTTATATGAGAACATTTTTTTTAAAATAAAAAAAAAAAAAAAAGAACCAGCATCTAAAAAGCATTTTTTTTTCTTTAAGGATTTGCAGTTACAATCATTGGAACGTAATATAAAACTGAATGTAAGGAGGATTAAAGTGCTCACAAATGTGATATGACATTTAAAATTTTGCTAGTAAATCAAAATTCAATAATGATCATCTCAAATTTAATGATAATTTTAAAAGTCTTGTCATATTTGGGAGGATTCTAATTCTCTTTATATCATTACTAGAATGTTAATGGTCCATTGTTGCCTATATTGAGGAAGACACCTTTCATTGGAGATAGTAGCATAAATATTTTGTTATTGGAGGGCAAATAGGAAAATATTTTAAAAAGAAAAAAAAAAATGGACTAAGTAAGGGGGTGGGGTTTAAGCAAGCATTTTGAGGGGTGAAATTGAAAATTTTATTTTATGAATAGGTGTTCCTACTAGTGCTAGAAGAACCCTTCTCAACCAAGCACCAAGCAGTGTATGTTGGAAGGAGTTTTCAAGCAAGGGCATTTTTTTTGTCTGAGGGGTGACCAAGGCAATTTTGTTGTGATGATTTATAGGAGTTTGGGTGGGGGTATGGGAGCTCATTTGCTCACCCTCGAACCTCTTTCCTTCGCCCAAGATTGTACTCTACCTTAATCCTATATTTAGTATGGATTGAGAAAGGTTGTTCGAATTTCACAAAAATTTCGAACAGTTTAAAAGAAGAGATTGTAGGATCTACGTGCTCAAGATACGTGGGTTCGCATTTTAAGCTATCTAGGCAAGTGAGTTTGTACTAAAAACAAAAACAAGAACAAATTGGCAACCATAAATTTAGATTTCATGGTACCTGTTTGTAGTTTTATTTTTGTAATATTATGTTGTTATAAATCCCTCTTGTAATACTCAACAGAATATCAAGTTAATGACAAAGATGTAATCCCTTAAGTTTTGTGGGTCTTTGATATATGTCGCTAGTCCTAACCATCATCTTCTGTTGATTCAAATTTCACTCTTGCATGTAGTTGGCTATGATTCTGACAATCTCTTCGCCCAGACATTCAAGAATGCTTGTGGGTCTTTGGGTTTGCCCCTTTTGGGCCATTGGGTAATCGAAAACTGAATCAACTTTTAGCCCATTTGTTTCGGCACAAAATATTTTCGGTCAGAAAATGATTTTTAAAATAAGTGGCTATTTTCCGTTGTTTGTTTTTAAATTACATAAACCGAGGAGTTGCAAGAAAGAAAGAGAGACGACGATGAGAGCTGTAGTAAAAGAAAGTGTGTGAGATTGGGTATTCAAGAGTGAGATTAAGATCCAGTGCAATTGCTTGCAATTTGAGAAGACAATTGTAAAGCCCACATGTTTGAGCAGGTGTTTGGATAGCCCGAGATTTGCTCCGACAAGTAAACCGCACAAGAAATTTTTCACAGTTGCCTACCCGAATTGTTGGAGAGTGACATGAAATATTTTACACAACATAAAATATTTTATGCCTCATTAAAGTTATTTTATTTGGTTAATTGAAAACATTTTCTGAAATTTGGAGATGTTTTGGTCCATGGGTGTTTAGTACAGCTATCAGGATTTTCCAAGTATCATCTAAGACTCAGTAAATAAACTTTACAGTTTACCAGGTGATGATTAAAGTTAGGAAAGATCAGTTTCAAAGGGAATTTTTGAACCTCCAAAGTCTTTAAATGGTATGAAGTCGTGGAAAATCATTTAAAAAATAAAAAATCAAAAAAGGTTAAGAAGAAAACTCTCCATAGCCCATCCTGCATACTCTAAAGCATCTAGAGATGGTCGTGCTTATTTCTCCTTAAGGAATGGTGAGCTGAGGAATTAAATAGACGTTAGGCTAAAAACAGAAGAAATTAA
>NC_081545.1:9306869-9321209 GCF_901000735.1 Corylus avellana | reverse complement strand
ATATGAGAACATTTTTTTTTTAAATAATAAATTAAAAAAAAAAAAAACCAGCATCTAAAAAGCATTTTTTTTCTTTAAGGATTTGCAGTTACAATCAATGGAACGTAATATAAAACTGAATGTAAGGAGGATCAAAATCCTTACAAATGTGATATGACATTTAAAATTTTGCTAGTAGATCAAAATTTAATAAAGATCATTTCAAATTTAATGATAATTTTAAAAGTCTTGTCATATTTGGGAGGATTCTAGTCCTCTTTATATTATTACTAGAATGTCAATGGTCCATTGTTGCCTATATTGAAGAAGACACCTTTCATTGGAGATAGTAGCATAAATATTTTGTTATTGGAGGGCAAATAGGAAAATATTAAAAAAAGAAAGAAAAAAAAAATGGACTAAGTAATGGGGTGGGGTTTAAACAAGCATTTTGAGGGGTGAAATTGAAAATTTTATTTTATGAATAGTTTAGGTGTTCCTACTAGTGCTAGAAGAACCCTTCTCAACCAAGCACCAAGCAGTGTATGTTGGAAGGAGTTTTCAAGCAAGGGCATTTTTTTTGTCTGAGGGGTGACCAAGGCAATTTTGTTGTGATAATTTATAGGAGTTTGGGTGGGGGTATGGGAGGTCATTTGCTCTCCCTCGAACCTCTTTCCTTTGCCCATGATTGCACTCGACCTTAATCCTACATTTAGTATGGATTGAGAAAGGTTGTTCGAATTTCACAAAATTTCGAACAGTTTAAAAGAGGAGATTGTTGGATCTACGTGATTAGGATAGGTGGGTTCGCATTCGCATTTTAAGCTATCTAGGCAAGTTAATTTGAACTAAAAACAAAAACAAGAACAAATTGGCAACCATAAATTTAGATTTCATGGTACTTGTTTGTAGTTTTATTTTTGTAATATTATGTTGTTATAAATCCCTCTTGTAATACTCGACAGAATATCAAGTTAATGACAAAGATGTAATCCCTTAAGTTTTGTGGGTCTTTGATATATGTCGCTAGTCCTAACCATCTTCTTCCGTTGATTCAAATTCACTCTTGCATGTAGTTGGCTATGATTCTGATAATCTCTTCGCCCAGAGACTCAAGAATGCTTGAGGGTCTATGGGTTTGCCCCTCTTTGGGCCATTGGGTAATCGAAAACTGAATCAATTTTTAGCTCATTTGTTTCGGCACAAAATATTTTGTCAGAAAATTATTTTTTAAAAAAGTGGCTATTTTCCGCTGTTTGTTTTTAAATTATATAAACTGAGGAGTTGCAAGAAAGAAAGAGAGACGACGCTGAGAGCTGTAGTAAAAGAAAGTGTGTGAGATTGGGTATTCAAGAGAGATTAAGATCCAGTGCAATTGCTTTCAATTTGAGAAGACAATAGTAAAGCCCACTTGTTCGAGCAGGTGTTTGGATAGCCCGAAATTTGCTCTGACAAGTAAACCGCACAAGAAATTTTTCACAATTGCCTACCCGAATTGTTGGAGAGTGACATGAAATATTTTACACAACATAAAATATTTTATGCCTCATTAAAGTTATTTTATTTGGTTAATTGAAAACATTTTCTGAAATTTGGAGATGTTTTGGTCCATGGGTGTTTAGTACAGCTATCAGGATTTTCCAAGTATCATCTAAGACTCAGTAAATAAACTTTACAGTTTACCAGGTGATGATTAAAGTTAGGAAAGATCCGTTTCAAAGGGAATTTTTGAACCTCCAAAGTCTTTAAATGGTAAGAAGTCGTGGAAAATCATTTAAAAAAAAAAAGGTTAGGAAGAAAACTCTCCATAGCCCATCCTGCATACTCTAAAGCATCTAGAGATGGTCGTGCTTATTTCTCCTTAAGGAATGGTGAGCTGAGGAATTAAATAGACGTTAGGCTAAAAACAGAAGAAATTAATAGTAGAGTAAATACATGTAGTGTCATCACTCAGCAGGGGCTTGTTCATCCACAGCAGGTGCAGCAGCAGCAGCAACCTCTGGTTTGGATGGGTCAGAAGCACCATTAGCAGCAGCATCTTTTGCAGGTGAAGCAGATGCATTTCCTGCTGCAGTTGGTGTAGAACTTTTGCCATTCTTGGCATCCTTCCCTTCCTTTGGATCCTTGCTGTCTTTAGCAGGTGGGGGCGGCGGGGGAGGAATCATGTGAGGAGGAGGCTTTTGTTTCAGATTCAAGAGAATCTGCCGCATTCTTGAAAGATCAGTGGGTTTCCCAGGCTTTGGACCCTGAATAACTGTAACTGAAGTCTTCTTGTCAGCATCTTTCTTCCCTCGCCTCTTCTCAATATTAGGGACCTCTCGTGGAATGATCTCTGCTATTGCTTTCCAGTAATGCTTGTCAGCTTCTTTGTGGAACTTCTCTTGGTTGATCAGGTAAAGCTGCACAAAAGATCACGTCTATATCAGCGTTTCATCTGGTAATGCGTTTTTTAAAAATTTGCTTTTTACGTTTTCAAATCACAAGTAAGATGATGTGTTTTAAAAAACGCACGATTTTAAACGCTAAATTGCGACTTTACCAAATGCTTAACTTTGTTTTTTTAAAACGGCATGTTTTAATTCAAACGGACCCTAAGTTTCACAACGTGTACCTTCTCTCTTTCTCTGTTGTCAGTCATGTTTGTTTCACAATGCAGCTTCCTTTTTTCATAAAAGGATCGTTTATACTCTTCAGCTTCTTCAATAATCTGATTCCGCATCTCCTTCTCTCTTTTCTCCTTTTCCTCGAGATGGATTGCGTTTTGACTGCACCAATAATGTCAAAAGGTTTTATAACATAATACAAATTTAATGCCTTCACATGCAGAGGGGGTTGATTGCTGAATAAATATGATCTGGGAACCAATTTAACCACAAAAGATCACGCAAACAATCAACAGAATTCACCATTTCATTAGTTAAACAACATGCACCAGGAGAATGCAAGCTTTCCTAGACTCCTAGTAAACAGTATTGGGGCCTACTCCATGACAGAACTTTCTACAGGAAAAAATTCTGTAGAGATAACGTGATTTGACCTTTTATAAAATTCCCGCCTTGGTTTTTTTAACGATGAGCAATGGCCTTAGTTTTTTTTTAACGATGAGCAATGACATGTAGGCCGATGTCATACCCAATAAAATTTTGACACGTGGATATTGAGTGAACACCAATATATTTTGTCACATCATTTTAAAAAAATAAAAGTATATCATTTAAAAAATCCAAACCGGTTATGGGATGATTGACCATTCCCAAAGGCCTTTTGAGGATGGTTCGGTCACCCTCAAAGGCAATTCAGAGGTGACAATACCACCCCAAGGGGCCTTTGAGGTGGTTTGACCACTCCCAAAAGCCAATTTAGGGTGTGATTGACCAAAGGCCTTTGGGTTGGTTCGACATTTCAACCATCTCGGAAGCTAATTTTAGAGTGATTCGGCTACTCCGGAAGCCGAATCTAGGGTGACCGAACTACCCCAATAGTCCTTGGGTAATGGAACCACCCCAAGAGTAGGTAGGTTATTGGGTGGTTTGGCCACTCCAAACCAAATTTTTTTAATTTAAATTCTTTATTCAAGAGTAAAATTGTAATTTCAAAAAACCCTACTGAAAAAATTGACTGGAATTTGTTGGGAGTTGGGAGTGGTCATTTTGATAGGATCATGTTGAAATCCTAGGAATTTAATTTGTTATAAGGACTAATTTAATTATTTTCCCAAGTAAGAGAATATATGATGAATATTATACACCAAAAATATGACTCCTACATTAAAAATGTCTGAGAAACCATGTCTAAGATCTACGAAGCTATAATAATTAAAAAAAAAAAAAAAAAATGCACTAGCAATTAAACTGCCACATAATTGAATATATATGCAACGACTATATTAGGAATTTAATTTAATTTAACATTTTCAATCTATAAACTCAAATTATTGCACCATGAACGAAATTATACAAGCAAAGATGATAGAGACAACAACATTCAAATCACTTCAAATCCTCCCTCCCATTACTCATATCAACCAATCCAACTTTCTTCGCAATTAATGCATTGAAAACCCAGTTGTGCAATCGTAAATGGAGATTCAAGCTCATCCATAACCAATCCAAAACACTCACTACCCACACACAAAATAAGAAGAAGAAGAAGAAGAAGAAGAAAGCTTTCAGATAAAAACTCACCGTCTCCACTCCCGCAATTTAGCTCCTTCTTCGCGCATCTCCTCAGGCGGTGGCAAAACGGGGCCTTCCGGTTCGAAGACCCCACCATCATCATCAATCCCATTCCCGGCCGACTCGAAGGGCGACGCGTAGTCCGGGTTGGTCCCGTAAACGTCGTCGTTGTAGCCGTTCGCGTCGTTGCTCTGGTGGTCGGCGGTGACTTCATCAGATGGCGGTGGGTCCGCGGCATAGTCGTCGGAGTGGGTGAATGTGTGGTCGTAGCCACTGTATTCGTCTTCGTCGAAAGGGCGCACGGTGGGCGAGTGGCCCTCGGCGCTCATTGAATCAAACGACGCCATTTCTCAGCTCTCTCTCTCTCTCTCTCACTATTATGGAAAGTCGGTGTGGTTTGTTTGTGCGTGTCGAAGAATGAAAGGTGAGGATTTGTGTTGCCTGGGTCTTACGGAGAGAACGGTATGTTCGGATCAGCGATGAAAAGTCTTCCTCTTTGAATATCACACAGACACAGAGAGAGAGAGAGAGAGAGAGAGAGAGAGGGAGGCGGTTAATTGCACGTGTTAAATGCACCAGTTCTGTAGGGCGATCAAACGGCGACGTTGCGTTAGATGTGTCGTCGTTTTGGGAATTCTAGAGAACTCCAGAAGCTTGAAATGTCTGTCTGCCACGTCTAGGGAGAGCTTTGCTACGTGTAGTCTAACGGCGTCGGTGTTATAACGTCGACCGCCTTAGCACGCTTCAGCAAACTGACGGACTGAGTTCTGAGGCGCGGAGCAGAGAAATGGCCGACCGGTTCTTCCCAAATGTGATGCCAGACTTTGTGGCGGAGTCAACAGCCGTCAGTGCAGAAGCCCAAGACTCTCTCATGAAGCTCCTCTCCATGCCCTACCATTCTCTCTCCGAGCGTTTCAAACGCGCCGCTTTAGACCTCAAAGAAACCGTACCATACCCATTCTTTTTGTGTCTGTGTCGTTTGCTTTGAGTTTGTTTTGTGCCTACCAAGTGTTTGTGGTTTTGTTTCAGATAGTGATGGAGACGTGGGGGATGACTGGGCAACTCGTGCGAGACTTTACGCTGTATTGCGGGACTCTTGGGACGGCTTTTTTGCTCTTCAAGGCTTATCTAGTCACCAACAACAAGAATGATCTTGCTCTCTGCTCTCAGATTGTTAAGGCTTGCGACTCTGCCTCTTTCAGTACTACGTACTCTCTCTCTCTCTCTCTCTCTCTTACTCTCTTGCTCTGTAGGTATCTACATATGTATGTATCATGGGTTTGGATGAAGCTTGTGAGATGTAGTCTTGGGCAAATTACAAACTACCTTCTTGTTCATTAGAAAATATGACGATTTCATTTCACTCCAAACAACAAAGATAGGTGGTAATTTCTAATTACACCTAACCATTGGAAGGTAAATTGTAGTTTGGCCTATAGACTATAGTTATTTCAGGGAGCTTAGCTGAGTTAGGGTGCTTATGTATGTGGTGCATTGATGGAAGGGATGTGACTTTTCTATGTGGGCGAGCTGGCGTATCTGCACTTGGGGCTGTGGCGGCAAAGCATACTGGTGATGAACAGTTGCTTAATTACTATCTAGCTCAATTTAGAGAGGTAACCTTGTTCCTTGTTTGCATTTGTTCAATGGTGCCATTGGTTGATCAAAATTTATCATTTCATGTTACTTTTTTGTCGGTTGTAATTCTTGGAAATTTGGAATGACTTATGAGTATAGATTAAGCTGCCGAGAAATATACCCGATGAATTGTTATATGGAAGAGTTGGGTTCTTATGGGCGTGTTTGTTTATAAACAAACATATTGGTGCGGGGACGATTCCTTCTGCCTACACTGTAAGACTTGCATGTTGATTTATTATACCATTTCTTTTTATCTTGTTATGTGTTTCAGTAGGAATGGTGGTGATATTCGGGTAAAATATGTGTAGAGTGAAGTTGTGAATGAAATCATCAAGAATGGGAGAGCATTGGCTAAGAGAGGAAGATGCCCATTGATGTTTGAATGGTACGGGGAAAAGTATTGGGGTGCTGCACATGGGTTGGCAGGGATAATGCATGTTTTGATGGACATGGATTTGAAACCGGATGAGATTGAGGATGTAAAGGGAACTCTTATATACATGATTAATAATCGCTTCCCCAGTGGGAACTATCCCGCTAGTGAAGAGGATAGAAAGAGAGATGTTCTTGTGCATTGGTGTCACGGAGCTCCTGGAGTTGCCCTTACACTTGTCAAAGCAGCTAAGGTAAGAATTTTGTAGTTAACAATCATACTAGAAGTGAATTAAGACCCTCTGATGAGAAGCCCTTAACACATTGTGAAAACCTTTCGTTTTGTTCCCCTGTATTCTTGACTATCAAAAACTCCATATATGATTACAGTCATTGACTATGCATTGAGCAACTAAGGAAGTTTCTCACAGCCCTTCCTCCCACTCCCTGGCCTCCCTTTCAGAAGTTGGTCTGTAATTCATTGGCCAACGACCCAGGGAGGAATGGCTTTTCATGCCAACTAGAGATATTTTCATTGGCCGGCTTATACATTAAATGTTAAGAGTTTTTTTTTTTAAAAAAAAGGTTGAATGTGGTTTATTAACTCCATAATTGGCCTTTTCCGTCTAAAATTTCTCTTTAAGACACTCTTGAGGTGGAAGCTGGTGAAATTTCTTTGCTATGAAGACTTTGGAAATAATATACAAGCATAATTTGAATCATTCTTCTATTTGTGCTGCATCATGGATCATACGGTGACTTTGGCGAGGGTGTCAGTTTTGATAAGTTTATTAGTAAATACCACAGGGATGCACCCAAGAACACCAGTATACAAGAGAAGACTACTGTTGTAATTCTTATTAACAAAAGGCTTATTCCTGTAGTTTTTTTGATTAGTGAGAGATAAATTGTCAGTCTCTTCTCTCTCTCTGTTATTTCATTCTATTGAGTAAAAACTATTGCGAATGCTCAGGTTTTTGAAGATGAAGAATTTCTGAAAGCAGCTGCTGATGCAGCAGAGGTAGTGTGGAACCGAGGATTGCTCAAGAGAGTTGGGATATGCCATGGGATTAGTGGAAATGCATACGTGTTCCTCTCGCTTTACCAACTTACAGGCAATGTACATTTCTTATACAGGGCTAAAGCTTTTGCTTGCTTTCTGCTTGATAGAGCTCACAAGCTCATTTCTGAGGGAGAAATGCATGGAGGTGATAACCCCTACTCCTTGTTTGAAGGGTTTGGCGGTATGGCTTTTCTTTTTCTTGACATGATTGATCCCTCTCAAGCTATGTTTCCAGCTTATGATCTCTAAAAATATTAATATCATTGAACGGAGGTCTTATATATGTATACAAACTTTTCTTCACTTCTAGTGGATTTCAAAATTTGTTGGCCTGTCTATTCCGATTGTTTCATTTCCAATTTGGGAATCGCATGTTGAATTCACCCTCTAAGAAACAAGAGTTGCAGCTTAAACTTGTTTTAAGAGAAATTCATTTGCTGCATTTATATTCAGCTATGCATATTATTTGGAATATTTTCTTTAATCAGATGGAAACTGTAATTCCACTTCCGGCCTAGGTGAAGAGAAGCAAATGTAACATTATAATTGCCACTCTTTACATCCTCCATTGTTTTATACATATCTGACCCAAATTGACACCAAAATGCAGGAAATCCAAACCCATATATATATATATGGAACCAAGCATATGCCATGGAAACAATCTATTTTCTGAAATTGGGTCATTCTTGCACCTCCGGCCTCTTCAGATGGTTTGTTTGTTGAGGAAGGTGATGATGAGCTCATTCACCTGCTCCGGGAATTGTTCATGGATAAAATGGCTTCCCTCCGGCAAGTACTTGATATCTAAATCGGGTACAAAATGCTTCACGGCCCCACCCCTTATATACTCCTCCATCCCTGGAAATTTTAAGACATAATCCTTCTCACCCATAATTAGCAGCGATGGAGCTTTCACTTTTGGGTCAGTTATACCACAATCCACAGTTAAAGTCCTGCAAAAAATGAACCATATGTCAACTGTGTGGATATCCATCCATTTTAATACTTTTTGGGAGATCAAACTGGTTTCATGAGAACCTATCAAGAGAAAAGTTGTCTGGCACTCTGGCTTTCTGGTGTATATTGAAATTTTACACAAAAATTAGGACAATTTTCCTCTTGCTCTGTTACTTTCAGACTTTGGGGAGCTTTTCTTTACCTGTAGGGAACCTGCAAGGGAAAACGGAATCCAGATTTTTCATACAAGGATGCATAGACTGAGAGATCTTCCTCGGAGAACCATGGCGGCAGAGGAGTAGATGGGTTGAACAAGTCCATGATTTCCTGCTCCTCTGCCGCCACCGGAACCTCACTTCCAGAGAAAAGAGTGTAGATATTCCTTATCACTGACTTAACATCAAAGCGGCTGAAATCCGCTTCTGCTCGCCCCGGCTCCTAGGATTACAAAGGAATCACAATAGTAGCATAACATTGAGTGATTGCTTAATATAATTGGATTTGAAATGATAGTTTTAATATGTGACAACAAAATCTTACTTAGAGAATTCCATAAATGTTTATGTGAAAATGGATGGCATACCTGAAACCTCGATACATAGAAGCCTTCAGGAAGGAGATGACTTTGGATAGCAGAAGGACCAGGTAACATGAAAGGAACACCAAGTGTTATGACGCCACACACCCTTTCTGGGTGGACTGCTGGTACTAGGTATGCTGGGATGGCTCCTAAGTCCTTACCAACAAGAAAAGCCTGGTACCAAAAAATCCAAGTTGTGGGGATGCATATTATGATTTCAATGCAGGGAGGGAGGAAAATGGGAAGTTACAAGAAAATAAAAAATGAAGGTGAGTCGGTGACATAGCCATCCTTAAAGCAGTTGGAAATAGATCAAATAAATGACTCAACCCATCAAAGAAATAGGGCCTCCAAAAAAGGGGTAAAAGTAGATAAAGTTCCGTAAATGGAACAATCTACAGACCAGCAGGGGTGGAAATGGGCATGACCGTCTCGAGATCCTTCAATCTTACTAGAATCTCCAATTTAGGAGATACAAACAAGGGCATGGCCCTCAAAATGTACTTCAATTTTGCTTGAATCCCTGATGGGCAAGTAACATGACTATCAGTAATTGGTTGAGGATAACAAACACGACCATTAGTAGTCGGAATGGGGGATTTAAGGTTAATTCTTCTAAGTTACAGAAATCTTGCTAATAGTATTTGATGTATTACCTTTTTTTTTTTTTTTCCAAGACGATTAAAGAATCGAGGTGAATGACAGATACTAGATTTTACTTCAGACATTTACTCTGATACCATGTTAAATCACTACTTCTTCCAAAAACTTGAGCCGTCAAAAAAGGTAAATTAATAATTTAATAAATATTGTTACAAAGTAGTTTGCCAGTAATTAACCCCACACGTATGAGTGATTGAAGAACAATTTGGCTAAGCATATGTGAGTTACATAGGTTGAAATGAATCAGTCGATTTTCCCATAATAACTCATATTACTTAATGATTTAACTGCAGCTAACAAAAAAAAAAAAGGAAGCTACTTAGACTAACAAGAAATTCTTGTATTTTGATGATTGAATCAAATATTCAAGCAATAGTACCTTGTTGATGCCCAGAGAGTCAAGGAGGCTGGCAACATCATCAACAAGGTCCTTGAAAGTTGCTTTCTCTGGCTCTGCTGGCTGATCAGACAGTCCATAGCCCCTGAAGTCTATGGCTATTACTCGGTACCCAGCATTTGCAACAGCAACCATCTGGTGCCTCCATGTATACCATATTTCGGGAAACCCATGCAAGAAGACCACCACCTTAAGACCTGCTAAAAAAAGTTCATGATTATACAGGGTAAAAAATTAAAAAAAGACCATAAAAGAAGATGTTTTTGGTGTCAGATTCAGTTTCCCAGGTCATACCGCTTCCAATCTCTGCTACATGAAGTTTTAGTTCTCTTACTTGGACATGACTGTGCTTGATCTTTTCCATTTTGGAGAGAGGAGTGACTTAACAAGACAACTATGGTTCTGCTTCATCTGTAGGAAATCTATCTCTTTTATGGTCGAATTCATCGCCCTAGTACCAAAAGGTATCCAAGGCTCTATGATTCCCCATACACGTGTACAGAAGAGCAACTATATATATATATTATCTAATATCATATAAAAATGTGGCATATTGTTGTTATCATTAAAATATTAGATAATGATTGAATAATAATAGTATGTGCATCAATGGAAGGAAGGCATATTCTCATCTAGATACATATAAAAATATAGCATAGCAGGTTTGTTCTTGAGTGGAGGTTCTCAAGTCAACAAGTAGAAACCAAGTTATCCCAGTGATAAACTACGAATCACTATTTGTGGTAAGAAGTTAAGAACAAGCCCTAAACAATGAATCTGGATCTCCGGTATCTTTTGGTTCGGATTGCTAGCAATTTTGGTAAAAAATGTGAAAGATTCTCTTTTTGGAGTTTACGTGTACCAGCAGCTAGACAGACATCTCAAGAACTATTCGGATACGTGGACCCTATATAAACTCTCACGTTTGCTACTCAAATAGTCAGCAATCCAGACAAAAAAATTGCTGAACTTTAACAACTGCAAACTGGAGATATTGCAAGTGAAGTAGATTTACAAAATGACAGAAGTAATAGCTTTTTCTACATGATTCCATCTCAACTTCCATCCACCGGATGGAATGCAACTGCTTTCACGCTAGTGCGGTCGTCTGTTGCTTGTTCTAACGCGCAACAGCTTTCAATTATCTTCATCAGTAACACATATATTAACATTAACATAGTCTGCCTTTACAATTTTGAGTCTTTGTATGAAACAGAATTAGTACCTGCATAACATGGTCAAGTTTAAACATCATAAGTCATGCTTGAACCTGTTGAGGCTAGGTTTCCTGCCAAGGAGCATCCCCAACATGTATGCTTTGGTTCATCAAATTCCATATTCGTGAACTCAAAGATGTATGCACCAGACAGGAATTTTCAAACTCCCAATTGCCAAATTTGTACCCTCGTTGGAAACAATGTATAATCTGGCCTCTTAAAACAAGGTGAGTTTCATTTTACCTACTTGCAGCTTAAACATGTATCAAGAGAAATTCATTTGCTACAATTATATTCATCTATGCATTGCTTTTTTATTTGGAATATTTTCTTTAATCAGATGGGAACTGTAATTTCACTTCCGGCCTAGGTGAACAGAAGCAAATGTAACATTATAGTTGTCACTCTTTGCATCCTCCATTGTTTTATACATATCAGACACAAATTGACACCAAAATGCAGGAAATCCAAACTCATATATATATATAGATAAACCCAATTTGAAGATCTAAGTATGGTTGGCAAAGTCACACTTATTCCCAAAAATCAAAACAGATGTGCTTTAAGACAACCAAGCATATGCCATGAAAACAATCTATTTTCTGAAAATTGGGTCATTCTTGCACCTCCGGCTTCTTCAGATGGTTTGTTTGTTGAGGAAGGTGATGATGAGCTCATTCACCTGCTCCGGGAGTTGTTCATGGACAAAATGGCTTCCCTCCGGGATGTACTTAATATCTAAATCGGGTACAAAATGCTTCACGGCCCCACCCCTTATATACTCCTCCATCCCTGGAAATTTGAAGACATAATCCTTCTCACCCATAATCAGCAGCGATGGAGCTTTGACTTTTGGCTCAGTTATAGCACAATCCACAGTTAAAGTCCTGCAAAAAATGACCCATATGTTAACTGTGTGGATATCCAACCATTTTCATACTTTTGGGAGATGTCAACCGTGTGGAAATATATCCAAACATTTTCATGCAATAGATATGACAGTAAAAATTAGCCTTTGAATTAATACTAGTAAGAAAAAACAAGGATTGATTTTTACTCCAAGGTCATCTCAGTTGTATGGCAAATGTATAGCAGTTTACTAAGTAGCATTACTCTTTTTTCTTTACCCATTATTTGGTTCTTGAAGTATAAAGTGAAGATGAATTGTAAGCTATATTCAGGTATTTTTATTGTCTTGCTCTGTTACTTTCAGACTTTGGGGGGCTTTTCTTTACCTGTAGGGAACCTGCAAGGCAAAACGGAATCCAGATTTTTCATACAAGGATGCATAGACTGAGAGATCTTCCTCGGAGAACCATGGCGGTAGAGGAGTAGATGGGTTGAACAAGCCCATGATTTCCTGCTCCTTGGCCGCCACCGGGACCTCACTTCCAGAGAAAAGAGTGTAGATATTCCTTATCACTGACTTAACATCAAAGCGGCCGAAATCCGCCTCTGCTCGCCCTGCTTCCTAGGATTTCAAAGGAATCACAACAATAACATAACATTGAATGATTGTCTAATATAATTGGATTTGAAGTTTGGATAGATTTAAGTTTTGGGGTCAAGCTGATGATTTAATATGTGATAACAAAATCCTACTCAGAGAATTCCATAAATGTTCATGTCGAAATGAATGCATACCTGCCACCTTGATATATAGAATCCTTCAGGAAGGAGATGATTTTGGACAGCAGAAGGACCAGGTAACATGAAAGGAACTCCAAGTGTTATGACACCAGACACCCTTTCTGGGTGGACTGCTGCTGCTAAATATGCTGGAATAGCTCCGAAATCCTTCCCAATAAGAAAAGCCTGGTACCAAAAAATCCAAGTTGTGGGGATTCATATTATGATCAAGTTTTTAAAGTTCTTCTAACTTAGGGAAATCCTTCTAATAGTATTGACGAAGCGATAACGATTAAAGTGATTGAAAAGTTGTGTTTTCAATTCACAAATCAACACAGACATCGATAATGAAAACTGAATTGATATGTAACTCAAAAAACTGTAGATTGGTTTGATCAATCTTTTTAGAGAGTACTTTCTGTTTTTTAGTTGGAAAAGTATTCTAATGTGACATAAAGTGAAAACAGTTTTGAATGTTTTGTGAGTAATTATGTATTTGGAGTCTTTTGTTAATACTTTTTGCTTTTTAAATCAAAAGAGGGCCTAAATTCCCAATACAATCATGATTCTCTTATAACAATCCTACAAAGCTTAGATAAGACAAGAAACTAATTTTAGCACTAACCTAAAATGGATCAGATCGTGTAAAGATGTTAAGTCCAAATGTAGAAAAGTGAACTAAATCAATAAACAGCTTAAAAGGGATGGAATTGATTTGTAGCAATTAACCCCACTTGTATGAGTGATTGAAGAAAAATTTGGCAGCATATGTGAGTTCAATAGGTTGGAATGAATCTGTAGATTCTTCCCAGGATAACTCAAAGCTTGTTCAATAGGTTAGAATGAATCTCTCCTTCTGTATTTTGATTTTTGAATCAAATATTCAAGCAAATTACCTTATTGATGCCCAGAGAGTCAAGGAGGCCGGCAATATCATCAACAAGGTCCTTGAAAGTAGCTTTCTCTGGCTCTGCTGGCTGGTCTGACAGTCCATAGCCCCTGAAGTCTATGGCTATTGCTCGGTACCCAGCATTTGCAACAGCAACCATCTGGTGCCTCCATGTATACCATATTTCGGGGAACCCATGCAGGAAGACCACCACCTTAAGACCTGCTGCAAAATTCATGATTATACAGAGTAAAAACTTTAAAAAAAAAAAAAAAAAAAAAAAAAAAGCCCATAAAAGAACATGTTCTTGGTGTCAGATTCAGATTCCCAGATCATACCGCTTCCAATCTCTGCTACATGAAGCTTTAGTTCTCTTACTTGAACATGAGTGTGCTTGATCTTTTCCATTTTGGAGAGAGAAGTGAGGTACAATGAGCGACTTTAACAAGACAACTATGGTTCTGGTTCATCCGTAGGAAATGTCTCTCTTTTATGGTCAAATTCATCGTACAGAAGAGCAACTGTGTGTCTATATATATATAACTTATATTATAGTAATTTGGTTATTATATTTTTAGTTGGTAGCTATTGAAATTCATGCAATTTATAGGACTTGGGTAGTTGGGCTGGTAGTTACATTGAAATGTAACCAACATAGGTCGAAATCAATCGGATTAATTACATCCTCATCGATGCAAGAGAACCAGTAAGACATCATCTCTTTCACCTAAATCAAATTCCAACCTCTAAATTTTTGATCATCTTAATTTATGTG
>NC_081545.1:9306527-9306671 GCF_901000735.1 Corylus avellana | reverse complement strand
TATTTAGTGTATTTAAGAGGGTAATATTGTCTCTCCTTTTTTTGTAAATTTTTTTGGACAAATTTATCTTCCTAAATGCACTAAATGAATACTTTCCCTTTCAAATGAAATGGAGAGGATCTTTTCCCCACCCCCACACCCCCC
>NC_081545.1:9305808-9306507 GCF_901000735.1 Corylus avellana | reverse complement strand
TTTTTTTTTTTTTTTTTGAAAAAAAATTATATATTTAAATTTTTTTGCGAAGATTGAGCCAAGGGTATTTCTGTAAATACCGTTATATTCGGACCACCGCCAAATCTTTGTAATTATTATTTTTTTTCCCCTAAAACAAATGGAGGTATTTTGGAAAAAATTAACAGGGAATGAGATTGTAAACAATTGAAAGATGAATACACGAATGACTGAATTGAGAGAAATTAAACTTTAGTGGTGACATTGCAAAAATGATAACAATTGTCTCCATGGGAGTTGCGACAAAACTCTAAACCTAATTTGACTGACTTGGGCCAAACCCATTATCGAATTATAAAATAATACAACTTCTTAAAAATAAATACTAATAACCTAAATAATTAATAAAACTAAAGAATCTAATTAATTATGTCTTGTCCTGCATCAATGCCTTTTTATTTTGAGTGAAATTAATTGTCTTCATCGAAAATAATAATAGTTGTAAGCATTCAAATATTTAGATAATGGTTTAATAATAATAGCATGTGCATCAATGGATGGAAGGCATATTCCCATCTAGATACGTATAAAAATATAGCACGGCAGGTTTGTCCTTAGTCAAGGTTCTCAAGTCAACAAGTAAAAACCATGATAAACTAGAATCACTTTTAGTGGTCATCCAATATTTATAAAAATAAAAAATAAAAAAAATAAAAAGAA
>NC_081545.1:9296063-9305788 GCF_901000735.1 Corylus avellana | reverse complement strand
AAAAAAAAAAAAAAAAAAAGAGGCAATGCATCAAATGAATAACTCGGGCCTATGCTTTCTTAATGCGAAGACTAAGAAAATTGGACACCAATGAAGGCGGTAAGACTTGGTGTGTCAAAGATGGCACAACCAAATGATCCAAGGAAAAGAACGTAACCGAAAAGGTTTCAAAATCCTCTCCAAGCCACAAAGATCATATAATTACAAACGGCAGCAGGAACTCTTAAAAGGATAGAAAATAACAACATAAAAACAAAATACAAAACCAAGAACAAGTCATACAGTAGCATTGAACGATGGAGGTGCACCAGAGGTGGAGGTAGAAGTGGATGAGGCAGAGCACCAGAGAGGACTACGCGCGCCTGCGAGTGAGATCTACTCGCAGGCGCGTGTTGATCACTCTCCGGCGCGTGGACGTTGTATGCGGCGGTTCTAGCGGCAGACGGGAGCGGCTACACCCAGGAACAAGGTGGAGGGGCACGTGTATGGTGTTGGCTTCCCGAAATGCATAGATCTGATTTTGAAAAAATCAAATCCAAAAATTTCAGGAAGAGAGAAGATTCGAGGCTATGAGCTGTCGGTGATGCCGGTGAACGGTGGATTTACAGTGGAGGATTGGGTGATGCAGTTATTGAAAGAAGAAAATACAACAAAAACATAAGATAAGGCCTCCGAAGAGGCGGATAGGGTCTCCGAAGAGACGGGTTTGGCGTCAAAAGAGGCGAGAAGGGTAGGGAGAAGAAGATGGAGAGGGCGGGAGGGGTAGGGGGAGGAGGAAGGAACCAAGACTCCCTCCTCCATGCCAGCCGTTGGAGGAAGACTATGGGTTTTTGAGGAGAGAGAACTGAGAGAATTGCCTTTGGCTAAATTTAATTTTCTATCTTCGGACTGCCTAACATGTTAATACTAATACAATTATCTGGTGGTTAAAGTAAACCAATTGAATAAGAGTCTTTACATCTCTTGACTACAACAAGAAAATCTCAAATAAGATTTTATGTGCACCCTTTGGTTGCTAACTGAAGGAGACTGAATCTTTCTTGACACAGACCAATTCATGCCACCAAAGGTTCTCTTTGAAAACCCACATTCTGCTAGAATTAACACAGTAACAACTCAGTAGTTGTTAGATTATTTAAATCAAATAAGTTTTCCCCTCATTTTCTTAAATTTTCTTCAACTTTTCCTTCTGTGTATTTCTCTTTTATCCCACATTGAAAATTTAGAACAACTTTGCAATTCTAACAGTCCTATTTTGATTATAATTGTAACATTAATAACCATTTTTTTCCCACAGTTAGTAACAATTGTTTCAACAGTAAAAAACTGCTTTTATAAATTATATATAAAAGGATGATTGAATTCTACTTACTTCTCTTTTTCTTATTCCTCTCTTATTGTTAAAGATTTCTTGTTTACAATAGTATCCAAAGTTTGCAATCTGCACACTATATCCGGCCAATATTGTATCATGAGGACAAAGTTGTTTTGTTCGCATTGCAAAGCTTATTATATAAGTGGGAGGCAATATTTGTACAAGAGATAAAGTAAAACCCGCCTTACAAATCAGAAAGTATTCTGCCCTACTTTCTTCAAATTCTGAAGAATCCCACATTCCATTTCCAACAGAAGTTATGTGAAAATATTGATCACCTGGAAACCATTCTGCATTCTGATTCAAATAGTGGCTCATCTGGTAAACCTCCTCAAACCAGTCATTGTTTCTGCACAAGATGCTCGACGTCTCCCATCTCCACTTCACTTCTTTGCCACTCATATTCATTCTGAAATAGCATCTCAATCTGCTCCAATGATTTTCCTTTAGTTTCTGGAACAAGTTTATGGACAAAGAGAACAGAAAGAGCAGAAACTGCAGAGAAGGTGAAGAAGATTCCACCCATGGTGATTGCGCTGGAAACAGACAGGAAAGACATGGCAACCAGGCCACTGCACATCCTATTCCCCACTGCCCCAAGTGCGGCTGCTTGAGCACGCAATCTCAAAGGGAAGATTTCAGATGTTACAACCCAGCAAACAGGGCCAATTCCAACTGAAAAGAAAGCTACATTCCCACAAACAGAGAGAATTGACAAGGCAACCCCAAGCTGTCCTTGCCCTAGTAAGGAGAGAGAGAGTCCCAAACTGAACAAACAAATAGTCATTCCAATTGTGCTCACATAGAGCAAGGGCTTCCTGCCAAGTTTGTCAATAAGAAGAATAGCAACCAATATAAAAACAGTCTTTGTAACACCCACAGCAACAGTGGCTGCAAGGAGATGTGAGTTCCCCTCAACCCCAGCTTGTTTGAAGATTTCAGGACTGTAGTACACAGTGGCATCTATTCCTGTGATCTGTTGGAAACATTGGATTCCAAAACCAGTTACCAGCATCCGGCGAAGTGCGGGAGAAGGGCTCAACAGTTCGCGCCATACAGCTTTCTCTTCGCCCTTCTCACCACCAGTCATTCCAGCAGCTAATTGTATCTCTGCAAGTCTTTCCTCCACCTCTCTCTCATTGTCATTAGTTTTCATCAACACTGATCTAGCTTCCTCGATTCGATTCTGTATCACCAACCACCTTGGCGACTCAGGAATTATGAAAAGTGCAAACCCTATGAAGACTGAGGGCAGAATTCCCACACCAAGCATTATTCTCCAATTTATGTGTGCTGGAAGGCCAGAAAACATATAGTTTGAGACATAACCAAGTAGAATTCCGATGTTTATAAAAATCTCCGGGAATGAGGTTAGTGAACCTCTTGCAATGGTCGGTGATATCTCAGCAATATAGACAGGAGCAATCATGACTCCGAACCCGATTCCAACCCCGGCCAGGAGTCTTCCTAACATTAATACTTCGAATGAATGAGCAAGCGTCATTACAGCAGCACCTATTTGAAAGATAACAGCAGCCAAGGCCATTGTCCATTTTCTGCCAATAGCATCTGATGTTCTACCACCAGCTAAACTTCCAAAGAGTGAAACAACGCTCAAAATCCCAACAAGTATTTCTTCCTGTACCTCAGTTATCTTTAGATCTTCTTGAATAAATATAATTGCTCCACTCATGACCCCTACATCTGCATATTGAAAAACCCCAAATGCATCGATTAATCAGTTGTATGAGTGGGATTGTAGTGAAAAGAAAAAAAACCAAAAACAAAAGATAAAATTCATTTCACCACTTCCTTTGATGATTGGGGTAGGAGTTTGTGTAAAGAACATCAATTAATTGGCATATCAAAGCCAGAGTTCCCATGAATGTCGGAAACAAAGAAATGAATTTTATAAACAGATTATGAACTCAACAAAGAAGAAAATTATCATATCAGATGACAACGGAGCAAAATAGAACTGCCAAAAGACTATTATTTAACCATTTCCCCCCTGCATGGAAACTCCCCAGTAATATCTGAGTGTGAGGGTCATGCAGTCTTCAGATATAAACTTAAAAGCAAACAACGTGTGCAAACAACTTAGTAGAATTTTCTTATATAAAAAAGATGAAATTTCAATTTTCTTGAATGTTTAACTCAATATGTTCTGCTCCTGATGTGTCTCACAACTTCACGAGCTATGCTCATCCATGTCAATAAAGCTGTGAACTAAAATTTCACAAGCCGTATAAAGATAAGATTCATATATAATAACATATCCAAGCAAATAGATCGTACAATGCACTGATGAAGTCTCCTAATAAATTTACCAGAGTAACACCTGAAACTGAGCAATTACTCACCCATATTAAGCGTTCTAAATTATCAAAATTAAGTGAAAAAATAATAATATCAGTGAGGGTAAGTGGAAAGAAACAATCACTTCAACTTCAACCACAAGTTTAAAAAGATTTTGTAATTTTATGTACATCATTAGTGTTCAATTACAGAGAATGACTCATCAAAACAAGTTAAACAACAACCTCAATCAATTTTTATACAAGAGTGTCAAGCATAAACATGGGGATCATATAAGAGGTTATTTTGGATTGGCTGTCATAGGATGCCGAGATTACCTTTCCCTGCTAATCTAGACAATCAGATGAAGTGTCTTTTTTTTTTTCTTCCACAGAAAAAAAAAAGAAAAAAAAAAAAAAGAAGGTGAAATAAAGTACAAAGACAATCAAATTCTAAACAAAGGATTGATTCTGATGATTTGGGTGAAATGAAGAGTCTTTAACCAAATAGTAGATCATAGAGACTTGATTGATAAAAGTAACAACAACAACGACTAGTTCTACAACAACAATGTTAAAGAAAAGCATACCATAGCCAAGAAGAACAGAGTTGAGAGAAGCAAAGACAGCGGAGGCAAAAACAAATCTCCTGGTACTCTTACTCCTGTTCTCCTGATGATGGTGGTGTGAAGCATCATCAACATCCTCGGTGAGCTCAGAGTCCATCCTCCTGTACTTATTCTTAGTCCCCAATGGAACAACAGACAATCCCATTTCCCCATTCCCGTTTTCTTGGACACCCACCAAACCCATCTCACTTCCCTTCGATTCTCTGCCTGTTTTCTACCAGAAAACAAAAAACCAAGACAGCCCAGAAGCTGTTTTGTGGGGGGTTTTGACTACCAAACCATCTGGAGACTAAAGAGCATGGGATTGGGTTTTAGATCTGAAAGAAACCAAGATCAGGGAAGGAGAAGGCTCAGCAAGTGGGGACCTTTGTTTTTGTCACGCAAGCAAACCCACTTGCATTTGTTAAATTCAACATGTGCAAACGGTAAGCATCAGGATTCAAGAGACCTTGACCTCTTACCTTTTATAAGCTAAAATGCTTCTTTCGAGGTGTTTTCGTGTAAACATGGAAGCCTTTCTAGTTTTCTAACTTTGTTTTTGTTGAACAGTAGCTAATTTTTTCTTGGTTGTGGCTGATTTTAAGGTCGTGCTTCCCATTCATGAATTTCAAGTGATAATATTTATCTATTATGGTTTTAGTTTGACTCCTTCAATTTCATTTCGCCTAAATGTTTTTGACTTTTTTGTATAAAATATCTGATGAAAAATTATGACAGAAACTGTAAGAATAAGAATGAATCAGGAACATGGGATTGCAAGACACGTTGGTGAGTTCCTTTTCTGACAGTGATATGCCTCTCTCTCTCTCTCTCTCTCTCTACTAAAATTGTCAGAATTAGGTTGCAACTTATTAAAAAAATCCATCTTTGCTCAGCAAAATTATTAGAAAATTCATCCTTATTGTATCATCTAATAAAAATTCTACCCTAGGCATGATTGGATCGGAATTCTTGCGCTTGGATTGGGATCTCCCTCAAATGGTGGTTTTTGTTAGGAGAAACTTCCCAAAATTTTTCTGAATTTTTACGCGTTTTGAAATTATTCTCAAAATTCAAAAACTCTCAATTTTAAGGTATCAAACTTTTAATTTTTGTAATACCGTCCATCTATTAAGATTTTTTATTAAATATTTTTAAAATTTCTAAAATAACTTTATTTTTTTTATAAAAAAAAATGCAAATATTAGTATTTTGAAACTTTTAAAAATATTTAACGAAAAATCTTAACGAATTTAGACATTACAAAAAATTGAAAGTTCAATACCTTAAATTGAGAGTTATTAACTTTAAAAATAGTTTCAAACAAATAAAAGTTCAATGGGATTTTATAAAGTTTATCTTTTTGTTAATATTCATGGTTATAAAATCTCATAATAAATCGAAGAGATAAAAGACGGAGATAATCTTTTTGACTATATCTTTTCTTGATAGTTAAATACAATTACTTAGTTTAGGATTAACAAATCCTAGAAATCAACATTAACCACAAAAGATTTCTATCTTTATCAATGGCTCCTCCTCATTTGGGTAAGAGAATCTTCTTTCGGATGTATTTGAACATGTATTGAACGACTTTTTCCAAGCCATGGACAAAGGATTTGGAGCTTTTGAAAATTTGGGTTGATTTTCTTGAACAAAATGGTTGAACGTGGACTTGATCGAGCCCTGCCAAAGTAAATACGGCACTAGTCAAGGTTACGTGGCGCACCACTCCGATATGAGTTTCTTCCTGCACCAATCACGCTAGGGCTAGGTGTCATTTCTTGTATGCAACCCACTATCTCAATTGAGCACCATGCACTCTAATCGGCAATTAACCCATTATGATTATGACTAATCAATGTAATCATAAATATATTACCTATTTATTCAACTTTTTTGCTTAGTGTGTTTCCTCTGCCCTATAAAAAGCGAGAGGTGAGAGCTTTAGAATCTAGAGTTACTTTGCATTTCAACCCAATTTTAGGGCTGGCTCTTTTGAGTAATTCTATACGTCGTTATTGTGTCACTTCAAGAATGATGTGACTTTTAAGATCATAATTTAATCAAAATTATGTAATAAAAATTTACAAACTCAGTGGTGATTTTAGAAGCCACATTATTTTTAGAGTAAGACAAAAGAGACACAAAATGAATTTTTAGCATGACTCACCTCTTTCTTTCTTTTTTGACATGTCCACACAAGAGGGAGAAGGGGGGATTTGAACCAGTGACCTCCAATTCATAAAGCGTGGTCCCCAGCCAATTAAACTACCCCTTGAGGACTCAAGGAAACAATTTCTTTATGACTCAGCTCTTTCATAAAGAAAATTAGGCAATTGCCCAAGGAAACAATAATTATATAATAAATGTTCTTCACATAAAAAAAAAAAAGGTTTAAATACTCTTTTACCCTCTAGGGTTTAAACTTTTTTTTTTTTTTTTCCTTAGGGTTTAATTTTTATAAAAATGAGGTACCTGTGATTTTCATAAAGACGTAGATGGTACCTCCGTTACAATTTCATCCAAAACTTAACGAAATGCTACATCAGCACCAATCAAATGTTACCATACGTCATATAATTAATTTTTTTAAGAAAATATTTTTAAAAAATAAAAATATTAAATTTTTTTTTTTTTTAAAGAAAGGAAAAAAAATTAGGGGTGGCTACTTGGCCATTCCAGCCACCCCCCAAACCCACTAGGGTGGTTTCGGCCACCCCGTATGCTCCTTGGGGGTGACTTGGCCACCCCATGGCCAAAAGGGGTGGCCAGCCACCCCAATATAGCACAATTTTTTTTTTTTTTGAAAAATTATAATTTTTTAATCTTTTTAATTTTTTTAAAATATTTTGTTAAAAAAATTAATTATATGACATGTGGTAACATTTGATTGGTGTTGACGTAGCGTTCCGTTAAATTTTGGACAAAATTTTAACTGATGTACCATCTTCGTCTTTATGAAAACTATATGTATCTTATGTGATAAAAATGAAACTTTAAAATGAGAAAAAAATAAAGAGTTTAAACCCTAGGGGGCAAAAGAGTATTTAAAACTTTGAATATGGTAAAATATTAGTAAGTATTTTCTAATTAAGGCCAAAAATTATGATTTAAAAAAGAAAAAGAAAAAGAAAAAAAAAAAAAAAACCTATTGAGTATGATTATGATTTCACATAATAGCTATATTTTTTGAAATCATAATCATACTCAATAGGTTTTTTCACATAAGGCCAAAAAAATTTTTTTTTGAAAAATTATGATTTCACATAATAGCTATATTTAATTATAAATGGTTATTTAGAGCCTCAAAATCTATTGAGTAGACAATGCCAAATTCTAACATCGCAAAAAACAATTAGAAGCGTAGTACACTAAATTGAGAGTTTTTAAAATTTAAAATGAGACATTATAAAAGTAATAAAAATTCATGTATGAAGTTTCCCCTAAAAATTTAATAAATGTGAGAAATAAATTTTACTTGTTTTGATCATTGTTTCGGGGACAGTCTATAATTTATTTTCCCAATATATATATTAAGTTTTTTTAACTCAAACTGCTTTGCGTTTTGAAGAGTGTTAGATTTACAAACAAATGTTACAAAAAAAATTATAAACTGATATGACACAATATGATTATGCTTTTCAAAATTTAAACTTATCTTATATATCAAATCATATTGTACCGCATCAGTTTATAAAAATTTTTCTGTAAAATTTGTTTATAAACATGACATTCCTCTTATGTTTTATCCATGGACATCAATTATGTTGGGCGGACATAAAAAAATAAAAAAAAATTAGGGGAAATTTCAAAAAGCCCCCCTGAACTTTCAGTCAATTTGAAAAACCTCCATGAATTTTCAAAACTCTCATTTAGGCCCCCTGAACTTTGGTTTTCTCTCACTTTGGACCCTTTTAACATTAAACTACGTCGTTTTGTGTCCTAAAATTACAATACCTACCCAGCCCAAAACGACGTAGTTTAATGTTAAAAGGGTCCAAAGTGAGAGAAAATGAAAGTTCAGGGGGCCTAAATGAGAGTTTTAGAAATTCAGGAGGGGCTTTTCAAATTGGCTGAAAGTTCAGGGGGGCTTTCTGAAGTTTCCCCAAAAAATTATGTTGCACCGACAGTCCAAGGTGGGGGCTCACATGTTGGCTGTTGTTGTGACAATCTTAATTACGTCGTTGTTGCTACTGGATCGCACATATTCTGAAAGTACTGAAAATAAGACATGGGAAGGTGATGGGTGCATGTGGCCAGAGGATGTGTTTCTTCCAAATGAAATAATAAGATCCGACGGTCCCTAGAAGACGGCCAATCATAAAAAAGTTTTTGTTATATCCACTCCATTAACAAGTTACCAACTACCACTTTTCTCTTCTTTATTCTCGCCGCTTTGCCGACACGGGTGTTTTGTGTTGTGGGACTTTTACCCCCAATTATAGGAAGCACAGACAAAGCTGTCATGCAAGTTAATTGATATGGATAAGATAATAGTTGAGTTAAAATAGGATTTTAATTATTTAGAATTAGTTTTATTGAATATTTGATATGTTATTTTTTTAGTAATGAGAGTATTTTCAAGGAGTTAAATTTTTATGCAAAATGGCTTCTCAAAATATACTTTATCTAATTTAGCTAATGAATTTTTAAAGGTTTCCTACATTGGATTATCTATATTTTTATCTATATCATTTAAATATTATTAAAAGTGAGAAAAGTTTTGAGAAAAAAAAAATATGTGAGAGGAAAAATGGAAAATTTTTTTGGAAAAAATAGAATATGCAAGAGAAAAAGTAGGAAAATATTTTGGAAAAAGAGAAAACAGGTGAGAGAAATAATAAAAAATAAAATGGCTCTCTTGAAAAGTACTGCTATATTTATCTTTTTTTTTAGCTCTTCCAATCAAATATATATATATATATTTGCTAATCCAATGTAGGGGGTTTTTTAAACATTTGAAGAGTCATTTTAGATCAAAATAACATTTGGCTCTTCTATTGGGAATGCTCTTAGAGAGCATCTTTTTATCCTCCTAAAGCTGATGTGGCTTTCAAAATCACTATTAGATCAAAATTTAAGTATGATTTATCTAAAATTTAATGGTAATTTTAAAAGACACGTCAGCTTTAAAATGATAAAAAGATGATCCCTACTATTACTCGTTATTTTTAGATGTTATTGTGTTGTTAATTGTAGTTTATTAATAGACTATTTTATTAATATGAGTGGGAGGGCGCGCACCTGCTTAATTCTTGGTGTTATGCTCCTTAAAAAACAAAAAAAAAAAAAAACAAAAAAACATTATTGGTGTTATGTATTTTTGTGATACTTAATTTTGAAAATACGATATTATATATAAAAGGTATTAAAAATATATTTATTACATAAGCACATATTTAATTTTTTAAGAGAAGTAAACTGACCATTGTAATAAAAAAA
>NC_081545.1:9287738-9295963 GCF_901000735.1 Corylus avellana | reverse complement strand
AAAAATCTCATACGGGATTTCCAATAGCCATAATTTGATCCATCAAAATGAGGCACAGTGTTAAGGGTTTGAGACATCTTAAACAAGAAACAAAGATCACACTCAGGAATTTAATCCTTCACGGAGTGAACCCGCTCTGATACCAATTGAAAAATTCTAAACAGATAAATATCACAATTTTATGAGGAATTAACAGATATATATCAAAACAAACATTCACCAAAATATGAACAATCACACACAAAGATTTTGGTGACGAAGAGGAAACCTTTTAGAAAACGTTCTAAAAGTAAAACCTCTCCGAGGCAGCCAAACCCAGGAAATCACTATCAAAAGATTATCCAGAGATTACAGACACTAGGAACACTTACAACCCTTTGCAAGACCTTGACTCTGTAAGATCGACAAGCCTCCAACTTGTCTCCTTGCTCACAATCTTCTTCAACGTGATTCTCCTTTATCGGACCCTTCCGATAGACTTCAATTAAGCACACAATCAATACTAACAAAAATCCTCTAAGAGGAATCAATTTGGTTCACAACAAAATAATCACTCAAGCACAGCCTCACACGAACTCTCTGGGGGTGAAAATTCGTACTTCTCTCTTCTATAATGATGTATATATACCTTCGACAAAACCTTAGACCTAACCCACTTAAAATTACGTTTTTGGGCCTAAAACTTACGGGGTGTCCGGACATGTTAATGGGTGGTCCGGACACGGCTTTGCGGAGCAAGATTTTAGTTTCTGGAAATGAGGTTCGGACCCGGCCTGTCCAGTCTTGATCAACAGCTCCGATCGATGGGCGTTTGTGGTCCGATTGAGCTGAAATTTTGCAGGGACGTTCATAACACATGAATCTACATTATGAACGGTGGAGATTGGATTCTGAGCATTCTATATCAGTGTTTGAGCCTGTGAACAGTAGCATCTGCATTTTGGAACTGAATTAAGCCAACACAAGAACTAACAATACTAATGGCTATCGCGACGTTCACGGAGCGGGAGTCTACTGGCCTATGGCCGTGAGGTAGGATTTGTGAGGGGGAGGGATGATTGGGGAGTTGTGGGGAGTGGGGGCGAGAGCCCAGGATGCAGGTATGAAATATTTTGGAGATTTCCTTAATAAGTCCGTATAAGTAGGGTTTAAGGTTTTTTTTTTTATATATATGTATGATGTAACCTTGAATCATTAAGAGTAAAAATACAACCGTCTCTCTGTGGACGTAGGCAAATTGCCAAACCATATAAATCTGTGTGTCGTCTCTCTCTCTTTTCAATTCTATATTATTCATCAATTATTGTGCACAATAACATCAAATTACATGCAAGAAAAACAAATAAACTATTTGAAGGTAACTTCATTTAAAGTACACACATCGTGCATTTTGTGTTTCTTATTGATTTGGACGAAGAGTAATAATTTGATGGACTGATGACATGATATAAAAGTAGAACTTGCTTGAGACTCAAGAGGAATCATAATTCACAATTCTTAACTCAATCTTTTAAATATATACTTCAGATTTGAGTGTTTTTGTAAGTGTTATTTAACTCATCAACGTGTAAGTCAATTTGGTGATTAACTCGGTAATGATTTTTGGTCTCAAGTTCTCACTTTTCAATGATATCAAGTGGGTCACATGCTTGGAAAAAAGAAAAAGTGGGTCACAAACTCACGCCTCACGATGATGCATTAAACCAACTTTTAAGACAGTGTGTTTACCTAAAAAAAAAAAAAAAAAAAAGGAACACATTTCAAAAAAAAAAAATTTATTAGAGTGCAGTCAAAATTATTAAAATATTGTTGTGTAATGAATGTCAGGGAAGACATGATTATGGACATATTTAAGTTAATAATTATTTTCCCCTTTAGGCCCCTCACCAAGCTTATGTAATTTAACCAAAGTTAGGTTTTCTTATTTATTGGATTGCTAGTTTTATTTATTTAAAACATTGGCTAGAGAAATAAAAGAATTGGATTTGGGGTAAAACTCAAAAGCCCAGGGGACAAGGTACATGCATAAGGCCAAGGAAAATTTCCTAGCCCTATGCGTTGGGTATAGAGGAAAGGGCTTTGAGTAAAATCCAAGCCCAGGTCCCTAAGTGGACGCATGGACCAAGGAAAGAATTCTCTAACCCATGCGTTGGAGGCTAGGGTTTTCCCCCAACGGCCCTTGGAGGTGGCCGCAACCATCCTTGGAGGGCTTCGGGGGTGGTTGTAGCCACCCCTTATGGGAATCGAGGGGAAGGGGGTGGCCGCGCCATGACAAGGTTCTTTAGGGGTGGCACAGCCACCCATTGGAGTGTCCGGCCACCAAACGTTCAACCCTTTTTCTTTTTCTTTTTTTAATTTAAGTTTTGGAAAATTAGAAATCAAATGGGCTTTTCTGTAATTTTAGTTCAATTTCAATTATGAAATATGTGTTGCTATCAAACTAAAGAATTTGAATAATTATTTCATTCCAACATCTTCTATTCCTTGTAATACCTATTCATTTTCCTAATGGAATACTAATTTTGCAAACCAAACGGGGCCTTACTTTATAAAAATAGAAAGGAAAAGAAGGGTTCTTCAACACAAAGAAAACATTCAAATAGTTAACAAAAACTCACAAAATGTAATTGAATTAATAAAAGCATCAAAAGCACGGCTAGAAAACCAAAACTTAGTTTTATTTCGTGTAAGAGACGTGAGAGATTAGGAAAATACTAAGGCTGGTGAGTGTTTGTGGCTGTGGGCTAGAATGGGTTCTGACAATGAGGGCAAGTCGAGATTGGCAAGGCGGTTGAAGAGAAGGTCCATTGCCAATTATAATTTTGCAAGGAAAAGTAGAAACAACGGTTTTAGAATGGAATATGTACCTGTAGACTTGGATGACCATGATGATGATGCAGATGATAATGCTAGGTGTTCGAATGATGATGTCATAATTGAGAAAAACATTGAAAAAGTTGCAAATCTGCAGCGTAGCATGATTATAAGATCTTCTTGGAAAATTTGAGGGAAGATAATCAATTTTATGTAGTAGAAGTTGTTACAAGTGATGGAATGTTGGTTCTTATAAAGTATGACAGAAAAGAGGGGTTGTCTGATGGGCACAAGTTAGATTGTTGGGCAACTTTGAAGAGTAGTCTGAGCAGAGAGAACACTAAAACCACAAGAACTCTAATGGCTGATTCAAAGAGGAAAATCCATAGCTCGAATGATTTGGATAATGTTTGTAGCGTTGAAATGACTCAACAGACTAAAGCAAGAATAACTTTGAGAAATGCTTCAAAGAGGGGGAACGCTGAGAGCTCACATGTTTTGAGTGGCGGTTCAAGCATTAAAAAGTTTACGATAAAAGAAATTGCAACAAGTCTGAGTGCTTTAAAGAGAGAAAAGCTACAAACTTTGAGTGCAAGGGGAGGATGTCCAAGAGCTTATATACACATGGTTAAGATTAGACTTAACCAATGTGGTACACAAGGAAAATCTATTTTCGTTACTTGTTTGCAACTGGAATAGATTTTTCAAGAAGCGTACCATGTGCTTGGATGATGATGTTGTGGATCTTGATTATAAGATCTTCTTGGAAAATTTAAGGGAAGATAATCAATCGTATGTAGTAGAAGTTGTTATAAGCGATGGAATGTCAGTTCTTATAAAGTATGAAAGAGAAGAGGGGTTGTCTGATGGGCTCAAGTTAGACCATTTGGCAATTTTGAAGAGTTGTCCGAGGAGAGAGAGCACTGTAACTGCAAGAACTCTGAGGACTAATTAAAAGAGGAAAATCCAGGGCCCGAATGATTTGGGTAATGTTTCTCGTGTTGAAAGGACTGGAAAGACTTAAGCGAGAATAAATTTGAGAAATGCTTCAAAGAGAGGAAAAGGGAAGATTGAGAGCTCACATGTTTTGAGTGGTGGTTCAAGCATTAAAAAGTCTAAGATAAATGAAACTGCAACAAATCTGAGCACTTCAAAGAGAAAAAAGCTACAAACTTTGGGTAAAACTTACCATTAAAAATCGGCTTACAAGGGGAGAGTTCTCAAGAGCTTATATATACATGGTTAAGATTAGACTTAACTCATATTTGACACAAGTGTTTCCAATGGTATAGATTTTCCAAACTGCGTAACATGTACTTGGATGACGATGTTATGGATCCTTATTATAAGATCTTAGTAAATTTGAGGGAAGATAATTAATCTTGTGTACGTAGTAGAAGCTATTAAAAACGTTGAAATGTCGGTTCTTATAAAGTATGAAAAAAAAAAAAAAAGGGGTTGTCTAATTGGCTCAAGTTAGATCGTTGGGCAACTTTGAAGAGTTGTCTGAGTAGAGAGAGCATTGAAACTGCAAGAACTTTGAGGATTGATTCAAAGAGGAAAATTCAGAGGTTGAATGATTTGGATAATGTTTCTAGCATTGAAAGGACTGGAAAGACTGACGCAAAAATAACTTTGAGAAATGCTTCAAAAAGGAGAAGACTAAGAGCCCACATGTTTTGTGGTGGTTCAAGCATTAAGATTTAAGAAGTCTATGATAAATGAAACAGCAAAAATTTGAGTGCTTTAAAGAGAGAAAATATACAAATTTTAGGTAGAACTCATCATTGAAAACTGACTTGCAAGGGGATGGTGCCCAAGAGCTTATATACATATATGGTCATTATTAGACTTAACCCATGTGTGACACAAGTACAATGTATTCCTATTACGTGTTTGCAACAAGATAAAATTTTCCAAGTAGCATAACATGTGCTTCGATGATGATGTTGTGGATCCTGATTATAAGATCTATTTGAAAATTTTGAGGCATGATAATCAATCGTACGTAGTAGATGTAAGAAAATTCTTATGAGGTATGACCTTTATGTCACATTTATTTACAGTATTTATTATAATTACGGTTACGATATTGAGTGATTTATTCTAGCCAAAAGACGTTATGGAATTAATTTTATTCTGATTTTGCTCATTGATGGGAGGAGCAAAATCAATAACATTTAAAAATAAGGGTTCCTAACCTATAAAAATCCCTGTGTATTCCATCACTTTGCATGGTAGGTATAGGTCAGAAGATTCTTTTTCTACTTTGTTTTATAGAGGTTCATATTGCTGAGGGCATATTTATATTACCTAGAGGTTCTTTATTACGCTTGAGCAACAATAGCTGGAGGTGATTCGAAATCCTTTATTTCCGCAACGTTTTATTATAACAAATTTAGTTTATATGCTTTCAGTGGAAGTTATTACAAGCGATGAAATGTCGGTTCCTATAAAGTATGAAAGAAAAAAGGGGTTGTCTGATGGGCTCAAGTTAGAATGTTGGGAAACTTTGAAGAGTTGTCTAAGAGAGAGAGCACTAAAACTGCAAGAACTCTGAGGACTGATTCAAAGAGGCAAATCAAGTCTCGAATGATTTGGGTAATGTTTCTCGCAGTGAAAGGATTGGAAAGACTGAAGCAAGAATAACTTTGAGAAATGCTTCAAAGAGGGGGAAGACTTAGAGCCAACATGTTTTGAGCGGTGGGTCAAGCATTAAAAAATCTACGATAAATGAAACTGCCAAAAAAACTTGAGTGCTTTAAAGAGAGAAAAGATACAAACCTTGGGTAGAACTCATCATTGAAAATCGGCTTGCAAGAGAAGGGTGTCAAAGAGCTTATATATACATGCTTAAGATTAGACTTAACTCATGTGCGACACAAGGAAAATCTATTCCCATTACGTGTTTGCAAAGTCATTCACGTAACAATGTGGTATCAGAGCCAAACACCATTTCACAGGTTCGAGTCATGGAATGGGATACCTATGGGCTATATTAAAATATTGATAGGTGAGTGGAACCGCCAAAAAAGAAATTGTTACTATCAGGTCAATGTCGATAGAGTAGGCCGCCGTGGACTTTGGCCACGAAAGCGTGGTGGTATGTTATGATCATAAATGTCCCACTTGACTTAAGTACAAAATTAATCATTTGTATATAAATTCTTGGGCAGCGTCTTCTTTCAAGCTGGTTTTCAAGAGTGAGTTATACCAAAAGTTTATATCATTTCTTGTTCCATGTTTGCAAATTCATTCACCTAACATTAATTGGCATCTTCACTGATCTTGATCTTGTTTTTGGATACACATCTCTCCTCTTATTATTCTTCGTCTAAAAGTGAGATGGACTCTCTTATCTTAATCTTTTATTTTTAGCTTTGGTTTTCTCAACGATAGGCTTACAATTGCATTGGCCCCAATGTTAGGTCTCTAGGTAATAATGGAGAGTTGTGAGAATGACTCTCATATCTAAATGGTAGACTCACTTGATAGGGGAGTCCCTCTCGCGTACCCTACAAAACTAAAAAGAAAAAGTAAAAAAAATAAATTATTCATTTTCTCCCTCAGTCATTCACCCATCCTTCTAATTTTTAAAATTACTATTAAATTTGTGGGGTTCATATAGGTTCTACACATGAGTCTATAGATCTAATGATGATTTTGAAATTTATGAGGACCCACATAAGCTCCACAGATCTAAGGGTAATTTTGAAAAGTATGGGGATGAGTATAACACGTAAGAAGAGAAATTCTCCCTATTATAGAAAATCTCAATCCCTTATTTTTAGCCCTACTTTTGTCAATTATAAGCTTACAATTGCATTGGATTTGGGTATAGGCTTAAAATAGCATTGGGTTTGGGTCCAATACTAGGCAGCTGCTCAACTTATTCTCAGATCGGCCTTTCTTAAAAGATAAAAATTGAGCCCAAAAGTCTTAAGAATAGTGGGGCGCTAATTGTATTGAGCCCAAAATTCAATAATTAGGCTCGGATCTACAACATGATAAGCTTATGGGCCCGTTTGTATGTCGTTTTTACTTTTTAGCCCCACGAAAGCCTTATTTATTTATTTTTATTTTTTATATTTCCTACTTTAATTATTTAATACGAACTTGTACCTTGTGCAATGCACGGGTTGTTTTTAAAAATGACAGGACAGAAAAGAATAATAATAATTAGTGGATGTATAAATGATTGAAGAAAAAAAAAAAAGTTTCAAGCATGAAGCAAAAAAATAAAAAAATAAAAAACTTTCTATAAAGCTTTTAAAGAAAAAGAAAAGCATTGATAGACCATTTACAACACAAATGCTCAAGTCATTTTTTCATGCCCTTACCTTTGCATTCCCAAAATAACTTTATTTAAAATACTTTCAAAGAGAGAAGTTTGAAAAATTACACTAACTAATTTCCTTCTCCTCATTCAATTAACTAATTGGCTACCCAAAATAAAAAAGACTTTCATTAAATCATGGTTAAAAAATAAATGAATTATATCATTTCTCTTTCTTCTTTACTCAAAAGCATAAACAAAAACATAACCAATGAAATTCATAAGGTATAGGAAGAAGTCCAATCAAATAGAGCTTTTTTTCTTCCAACCATACTTTTGCATTATAAAGTTTTTTTTTATCTTCCAACCATATTTTTTCCATCTTTTTCTTATCTCATCCTACAAATTTAATATATCAATCAATAGATTTGTAGACTCATGTAGACTTTACACAAATTCAATGATGGATTCATCCATTCACTATGTAGATAGTTGAAAAGATAATAAATTCTATCATTTCTCTTTATAAAAATTATAACAACAATTAAGGACCAAAAATAGAATATGAAGCACAAAACTACATAAATTAAAAAAAAAAAAAATGGAGAGACAAATAAATGTACATTTAGCGTTCTCTGCTACATTATTTACCATTTTTCTTGAATACGACCTTGCAAACACAATTTCCAAAGCCGAATCAAAATTAATACTAATACAATAAAATATAATTGACTTTTCCATATACTTTTCTTTCCTAGGTATAGAAAGCAGTTATGTCAATTAGATATTTTTTTTTTTTAGACAATCGTTCGTATATATAACGTTAAGAAAAACTACTTTTACAATAAAAGTAAAAAAAAAAAAAAAATTATAAAAATTAAAACAAAAAATAGAGACAAAAAAATGGAATCAAAAGCACATAACCACAAAAAATAAATAGATTATTTACTTCTTTGCTACATCATTTATCATTCTCTCTGAACACACCCCTTCAAATGCAAATTTCATAACCCAAACATTTTTTTTAAAAAAAAACACATATTTCATCAAATAAACTAATTGCAAATTAACAATGAGTAAAATCAATCATTAATATCTATCGATTAGGGAAAGAGATCGAGAACACATGGTGTGA
>NC_081545.1:9266675-9285138 GCF_901000735.1 Corylus avellana | reverse complement strand
TTTTCTTATATAAAAAAGATGAAATTTCAATTTTCTTGAATGTTTAACTCAATATGTTCTGCTCCTGATGTGTCTCACAACTTCACGAGCTATGCTCATCCATGTCAATAAAGCTGTGAACTAAAATTTCACAAGCCGTATAAAGATAAGATTCATATATAATAACATATCCAAGCAAATAGATCGTACAATGCACTGATGAAGTCTCCTAATAAATTTACCAGAGTAACACCTGAAACTGAGCAATTACTCACCCATATTAAGCGTTCTAAATTATCAAAATTAAGTGAAAAAATAATAATATCAGTGAGGGTAAGTGGAAAGAAACAATCACTTCAACTTCAACCACAAGTTTAAAAAGATTTTGTAATTTTATGTACATCATTAGTGTTCAATTACAGAGAATGACTCATCAAAACAAGTTAAACAACAACCTCAATCAATTTTTATACAAGAGTGTCAAGCATAAACATGGGGATCATATAAGAGGTTATTTTGGATTGGCTGTCATAGGATGCCGAGATTACCTTTCCCTGCTAATCTAGACAATCAGATGAAGTGTCTTTTTTTTTTTCTTCCACAGAAAAAAAAAAGAAAAAAAAAAAAAAGAAGGGGAAATAAAGTAAAAAGACAATCAAATTCTAAACAAAGGATTGATTCTGATGATTTGGGTGAAATGAAGAGTCTTTAACCAAATAGTAGATCATAGAGACTTGATTGATAAAAGTAACAACAACAACAACGACTAGTTCTACAACAACAATGTTAAAGAAAAGCATACCATAGCCAAGAAGAACAGAGTTGAGAGAAGCAAAGACAGCGGAGGCAAAAACAAATCTCCTGGTACTCTTACTCCTGTTCTCCTGATGATGGTGGTGTGAAGCATCATCAACATCCTCGGTGAGCTCAGAGTCCATCCTCCTGTACTTATTCTTAGTCCCCAATGGAACAACAGACAATCCCATTTCCCCATTCCCGTTTTCTTGGACACCCACCAAACCCATCTCACTTCCCTTTGATTCTTTGCCTGTTTTTCTACCAGAAAACAAAAAACCAAGACAGCCTAGAAGCTGTTTTGTGGGGGGTTTTGACTACCAAACCATCTGGAGACTAAAGAGCATGGGATTGGGTTTTAGATCTGAAAGAAACCAAGATCAGGGAAGGAGAAGGCTCAGCAAGTGGGGACCTTTGTTTTTGTCACGCAAGCAAACCCACTTGCATTTGTTAAATTCAACATGTGCAAACGGTAAGCATCAGGATTCAAGAGACCTTGACCTCTTACCTTTTATAAGCTAAAATGCTTCTTTCGAGGTGTTTTCGTGTAAACATGGAAGCCTTTCTAGTTTTCTAACTTTGTTTTTGTTGAACAGTAGCTAATTTTTTCTTGGTTGTGGCTGATTTTAAGGTCGTGCTTCCCATTCATGAATTTCAAGTGATAATATTTATCTATTATGGTTTTAGTTTGACTCCTTCAATTTCATTTCGCCTAAATGTTTTTAACTTTTTTGTATAAAATATCTGATGGAAAATTATGACAGAAACTGTAAGAATAAGAATGAATCAGGAACATGGGATTGCAAGACACGTTGGTGAGTTCCTTTTCTGACAGTGATATGCCTCTCTCTCTCTCTCTACTAAAATTGTCAGAATTAGGTTGCAACTTATTAAAAAAATCCATCTTTGCTCAGCAAAAATATTAGAAAATTCATCCTTATTGTATCATCTAATAAAAATTCTACCCTAGGCATGATTGGATCGGAATTCTTGCGCTTGGATTGGGATCTCCCTCAAATGGTGGTTTTTGTTAGGAGAAACTTCACAAAATTTTTCTGAATTTTTACGCGTTTTGAAATTATTCTCAAAATTCAAAAACTCTCAATTTTAAGGTATCAAACTTTTAATTTTTGTAATACCGTCCATCTATTAAGATTTTTTATTAAATATTTTTAAAATTTCTAAAATAACTTTATTTTTTTTTTATAAAAAAAAAATGCAAATATTAGTATTTTGAAACTTTTAAAAATATTTAACGAAAAATCTTAACGAATTTAGACATTACAAAAAATTGAAAGTTCAATACCTTAAATTGAGAGTTATTAATTTTAAAAATAGTTTCAAACAAATGAAAGTTCAATGGGATTTTATAAAGTTTATCTTTTTGTTAATATTCATGGTTATAAAATCTCATAATAAATCGAAGAGATAAAAGACGGAGATAATCTTTTTGACTATATCTTTTCTTGATAATTAAATACAATTACTTAGTTTAGGATTAACAAATCCTAGAAATCAACATTAACCACAAAATATTTCTATCTTTATCAATGGCTCCTCCTCATTTGGGTAAGAGAGTCTTCTTTCGGATGTATTTGAACATGTATTGAACGACTTTTTCCAAGCCATGGACAAAGGATTTGGAGCTTTTGAAAATTTGGGTTGATTTTCTTGAACAAAATGGTTGAACGTGGACTTGATCGAGCCCTGCCAAAGTAAATACGGCACTAGTCAAGGTTACGTGGCGCGCCACTCCGTATGATATTTTCCGGCACCAATCACGCTAGGGCTAGGTGTCATTTCTTGTATGCAACCCACTATGTCAATTGAGCACCATGCACTCTAATCGGCTATTAACCCATTATGATTATGACTAATCATAAATATATTACCTATTTATTCAACTTTTTTGCTTAGTGTCTTGCCTTTGCCCGATAAAAAAGCGAGAGGTGAGAGCTTTCGAATCTAGAGTTGCTCCGCATTTCAACCCAATTTTAGGGCTGGCTATTTTGAGTAACTTTAAAAGTCGTTGTGTCACTTTGAGAATAATGTGGCTTTTAAGATTATCATTTAATTAAAATTTAGTAATAATTAATCACAAGCTCATTGGTGATTTTAGAAGACACATTATTCTTGGAGTAAGACAAAAGAGACATAAAATAGATTTCTAGCTTGACTCAGCTCTTTCATAAAGTTGACTTCACATTAAAAAATGTTCTTCACATTAAAAAAAAAAAAAAAAAAAGTTTTAAATTCTTTATTTTTTTTTTCCTTTAGGGTTTCATTTTTATTACAGGAGGTACCTGTGGTTTTCATAAAGACAGAGATGATACCTCCATTAAAATTTCGTCCAAAACTTAACGGAATGCCACGTCAATACCAATTAAATGTCACCACGTGTCATATAATTAATTTTTTTAAGAAAATTTTTAAAAAAAAAAATTAAAAAATTATATTCTTTTTTTTTAAAAAAAAAAAAAAAGGAAAAAAAAAATTAGGGGTGGCTATGGGCCATTTGGAGGGTTGGCTGGCCAGCCCCCCAAACCCATTGGGATGGTTTCGGCCACCCCCAAATAGCCCAAATTTTTTTCTTGTTTATTTTCTTTATTTTTTTTTTTTTTGAAAAAATCTAATTTTTTAATCTTTTTAATTTTTTTTAAAAATTAATTATATGACACGTGGTAACATTTGATTGATGTTGACGTGGTGTTCCGTTAAATTTTGGACAGAATTTTAACGGAAGTACCATCTCCGTCTTTATGAAAATCACATGTATCTCCTGTAATAAAAATGAAATCCTAAAGAAGAAAAAATAAAGAGTTTAAACCTTAGGGGGCAAAAGAGTATTTAACCCTAAAAAAAATTGCTTGAAACTTTGAATATGGTAAAATATTAGTAAGTATTTTCTAATTAAGGCCAAAAATTATGATTTAAAAAAAAAAAAAAAAAAAAAAAAACTACCAATTGAAAGAAGGAAAACAATTAACACCCAAATTATAGATTTGGAAAGCAAAGAAAGACGGAAAGTCAATTAAGCAGTTGTTCAATTCAATAGACTTATTTACTCTTTTTTTTTTTTGAAAATCCAAATGTTTATATTTGTGGAAAGTCTCGAATATCCATGAATTATTGAATTAGGAGAAATGATTCACATAATAGCTATATTTAATTATAAATGGTTATTTAGAGCCTCAAAATCTATTGAGTAGACAATGCCAAATTCTAACATCGCAAAAAAAAAATTAGAAGTGTAGTACACCAAATTGAGAGTTTTTAAAATTTAAAATGAGACATTATAAAAGTAATAAAAATTCATATACGAAGTTTCCCCTAAAAATTTAATAAATGTGAGAAATAAATTTTACTTCTTTTGATCATTGTTTCGGGGACAGTCTATCATTTATTTTCCCAATATATATATTAAGTTTTTTTAACTCAAACCGCTTTGTGTTTTGAAGAGTGTTAGATTTACAAACAAATGTTACAGAAAAAAATTATAAACTGATATGACACAATATGATTATACTTTTCAAAATTTGAACTTATCTTATATATCAAATCATATTGTACCACATCAGTTTATAAAAATTTTTCTGTAAAATTTGTTTATAAACATGACATTCCTCTTATGTTTTATCCATTGACATCAATTATGTTGGGCGGACATAAAAAAATAAAAAAAATTATGTTGCACCGACAGTCCAATGGGGGCTCACATGTTGGCTGTTGTTGTGACAATCTTAATTACGTCGTTGTTGCTACTGGATCGCACATATTCTGAAAGTACTGAAAATAAGACATGGGAAGGTGATTGGTGCATGTGGCCAGAGGATGTGTTTCTTCCAAATGAAATAATAAGATCCGACGGTCCCTAGAAGACGGCCAATCATAAAAAAGTTTTTGTTATATCCACTCCATTAACAAGTTACCAACTACCACTTTTCTCTTCTTTATTCTCGCCGCTTTGCCGGCACGGGTGTTTTGTGTTGTGGGACTTTTACCCCCAATTATAGGAAGCACAGACAAAGCTGTCATGCAAGTTAATTGATATGGATAAGATAATAGTTGAGTTAAAATAGGATTTTAATTATTTAGAATTAGCTTTATTGAATATTTGATATGTTATTTTTTTAGTAATGAGTGTATTTTGACTATTTTCAAAGAGCTAAATTTTTATGCAAAATGGCTTCTCAAAACGCACTTTATCTAATTTAGCTAATAAATTTTTAAAGGTTTCTTACATTGGATTAGCTATATTTTTATCTATATCATTTAAATATTATTAAAAATGAAAAAAGTTTTGAGAAAAATAGAACATGTGAGAGGAAAAATGAAAAAAGTTTTGAGAAAAATAGAACATGCAAGAGAAAAAGTAGGAAAAGATTTCGGAAAAAGAGAAAACAGATGAGAAAAATAATAAAAAATAAAATGGCTCTCTTGAAAAGTACTGCTATATTTAGCTTTTTTTTTAGCTCTTCCAATCAAATATATATATATATATTTGCTAATCCAATGTAGGGGGTTTTTTAAACATTTGAAGAGTCATTTTAGATCAAAATAACATTTGGCTCTTCTATTGGGAATGCTCTTAGAGAGCATCTTTTTATCCTCCTAAAGCTGATGTGGCTTTCAAAATCACTATTAGATCAAAATTTAAGTATGATTTATCTAAAATTTAATGGTAATTTTAAAAGACACGTCAGCTTTAAAATGATAAAAAGATGATCCCTACTATTACTCGTTATTTTTAGATGTTATTGTGTTGTTAATTGTAGTTTATTAATAGACTATTTTATTAATATGAGTGGGAGGGCGCGCACCTGCTTAATTCTTGGTGTTATGCTCCTTAAAAAACAAAAAAAAAAAAAAACAAAAAAACATTATTGGTGTTATGTATTTTTGTGATACTTAATTTTGAAAATACGATATTATATATAAAAGGTATTAAAAATATATTTATTACATAAGCACATATTTAATTTTTTAAGAGAAGTAAACTGACCATTGTAATAAAAAAATTGAGTAAAAAAAAAAAAAAAAAAAAAAAAAGAAAAAGTTGTCAAGATTTTGCACTGTGTAAATAGAGTAGTTCAATTATTTGAGAAACTAAAATTTATCTTTTCTTTCATTGTTCTTCATTTATGATGCACCTAAAAAATAGGAGTTTTTTTTTTTTTTTTTTTTTTTTTTAAAAAAAGACAATAGAAACAAAATCTTTCTCAAAAATTTGCTTTAGCCTTGTGATATTTTATATTAAGAAGTGAATATATATATAGAGAGAGAAATGCTAGGTACCATCTTTTTATCCTCCTAAAGCTGATGTGGCTTTTAAAATCACCATTAAATTTTAGATGAATCATATTTGAATTTTGATTCAATAGTAATTTTGAAAGTTACATCAACTTTAAGAGAATTTTAAGAGAATAAAAAGATGGTACCACATATATATATATATATATATATATATATATATCACCTTTTTCTAACCAGTTAGTTATTAAAGAATATCTAATTTAGTGTACTAAGAGACTATTCTTGTATAGTTGTATTTATATAGACTTAATTGGTTTTGTTGATGTAGGAATTAACATATTGCTCCGATGCAACTATATTTTCTTTTGTTTTTTGCATATATAACATGTGACAGTAAAAATCAATTGGAAAAAACAAATCGCCATTGTAGGAATTAATATCATTCCATATTAATAATATAAAGAATAAACCTATATATCCATGACTGAGCAGGATATGCTTAATGTATTCTTAACTAAACAAAAGCAAATGAGAAAGAAACATTTAAAAAAAAAAAAAAATAGAAGCAGATATATATATTTGTCAATCATAAGAAACACGAACCTAATTTTTGCATAAAACATTACAAATACAAATATAACTTGACTTTTCTACATAAAACATTACAAATAAAAACATAACATACACGCACTATCATCACCAAACCAACAAAAAAATAAAGAACTATGTCCCATTTAGTAAAATTTCAAAGGCAAATAATTGGATAGTGAAAAAAAAAAAGAAAAAAAAAGAAAGAAAGAAAGAAAGGAACATAATTTGTACATATAACATGATAAATAGCAAGAAAAGATGGATTTTTACATAAAATATGACAAATAGAAATAGAAGAGACTTAGACTACATTAATTAATATAACATACTTCAAAAGGTGGATCAAAGCACTGGAGATGATATGTTGAGATGGAGGCCTCAAGTTGCACTGGGACCTGAATAAATTAGAATAAAATATATAAATACTACATTTATCAATATTAATTATGTTGGAACTGGTAGCTTATATAAATACTTGAAAAACTCTAAATAGATAAATATCACAATTTTATGTGGAATTAACAGATATTTATCAAAACAAATATTCACTAAAATATGAACAATCACACACAAAGATTTTGGTGACGAAGAGGAAACCTTTTAGAAAACGTTCTAAAAGTAAAACCTCTCCGGGGCAGCCAAACCCAGGAAATCACTATCAAAAGATTATCCAGAGATTACAGACACTATGAACACTTACAACCATTTGCAAGACCTTGACTCTGTAAGATCGACAAGCCTCCAACTTGTCTCCTCGCTCACAATCTTCTTCAACGTGATTCTCTTTTATTGGACCCTTCCGATAGACTTCAATTAAGCACACAATCAATACTAACAAAAATCCTCTAAGAGGAATCAATTTGGCTCACAACAAAATAATCACTCAAGCACAGCCTCACACGAACTCTCTGGGGGTGAAAATTCGTACTTCTCTCTTCTATAATGATGTATATATACCCCTGACAAAACCCTAGACCTAACCCACTTAAAATTACGTTTTTGGGCCTAAAACTTACGGGGTGTCCGGACACGGCTTTGCGGAGCAAGATTTTAGTTTATGGAAATGAGGTCCGGACCCGGGGAATTGCGGTCCGGACCCGGCCTGTCCAGTCTTGATCAACAGCTCCGATCGATGGGCGTTTCTGGTCCGATTGAGCTGAAATTTTGCAGGGACGTTCATAACACATGAATCTACATTATGAACGGTGGAGATTGGATTCTGAGCATTCTATATCAGTCTTTGAGTCTGTGAACAGTAGCATCTGCATTTTGGAACTGAATTAAACCAACACAAGAACTAACAAACTCCCTATTTGGCAATTCAGTGACAAAACCAAAATGTTGAGCCAATCCCATCATCTCCCCATATTTACTCCCCCTTTTTGTCACAGAATGACAAAAGGTCTTCATGTTTCCTGAAACACTTCACAAAATACATCAAGGCATATGTGGAACAAGAAGACATAAATAAAACTCATGATAAAAAAATGATGTAGAATGCGTGATCATAAAGAAACATCAGCAAAACTCCCCCTCATTGTATGACTCAATTAACAACAGGAAACTGGAAATGCAAAGCATGTTTCTCCCCCTTAAAAGTTAAATGAACATACATGATAACACATCAATGACTCATGTATTGCACAATGAATATCCAAACATGCTCCAAATATGCAAAATATACATGAGACTAGAAATGGCTAGAAACTCATATTGCTTAACCCAAGCCAAGAAAATGTTCCATTCAACCTATGCTTGTGTGGTGTGTGTATAAGCCATCCAAAAAGAAAAATTTTCAATTTACAAAATGAGGAGAAAGTTTTCCCACTATGAGGTCTTGACAAGTATATCAAATCAAAAGTCAAACATTATCATACTAGGGCCTAGCCACTCTCATCCTATACAATTCTCTTTGTAAAATATTTTGCACAAGTTTGACACAGTGAAATAAATTCATTTTGGAATATGATCTTTTGATTTTATTTGTTTCACTATTTTGTTTATTTTTCTCTTTGAGAAAGTGTCCTTAAACTTTTGGTGTTTATCACAAAAGAGAAAGCAGGAATTTTTAAGCCCTAGGTTCAACTAGCATATGGTCAATTTGAAAAATATGACTAGTCAAAAACCTCATATGGTTACCTAACAGACCTCACAAATAAAATGAAACAAAAACTCAATTTAAGCTTAACTGTGCACAAGAAATAAAGCATAGGCAAAAAGTACCACATAAGCTCAGGCTTTAGGTAACCACAAAAACAAGTCCATTGACACAAATTTTCATCTCAAGCATATTAAGAACATTCTAAGACGCAAGGAATTAAATTCATAAAAAGCAACATGAGAAATTAATGAACTATCTAGGTGCATAAGACAAAATAAAGAAAAAAAAAAAAAAAACAACCAAAGTAAAATATTTTTGTCTTTTTGTTATTTTTCACAAAAGAAATGCACACAAACAAAATACAATTTCAAAACAAAATAAAACAAAAATGCAATGAAAAACGAAAAAACAACATGCTCTAGGATATGCAAAGATATGCAAGAAAAACAATCCTAGACATGTGGGTGGCTCACCTAACATAAGGTGAGATCATCACCACTCCCCCTCAAGGGGTGAATGGTATCATCCTTCCTAACCCAAACTTGAGAAATCTTAGGTCTACACTTATGACTTTGCTCAAACTTATCTAGCCTAGATAGCACTTCTCTCATCATTATGACCAAACCTTCACTTTCTTTCCTAGAATAGGAATTTTTATTTATATGCACATGAGGTTTCAAATTAAAACAGTGAGGTCGAATGTGACCCACTTTGCCACAGTGATGACATGTAGGGACAAACCTTTGTGAATGTAATTTCCTAAGAGGATGCACGATTCTAGGTGTAGGGCAAGATGCATGAGGCTCAATGTAGATTTTCTTACCTTTATTACCTTGAGGAGTCGGAGCAACTACTTGCTTTTCTTCACTTGAAGATTCTTCTACTTTCACTGGTTTAACAAAAACAGTCTTTGAAGTAGAAGCACGGTTAGAAGACAAGGAAGCAGTTTTATCAAATCGTAAGCCAGATCTATCGCTAGAGTGCTTTTGAATATGCAACATTTTATCAAGCTTTTCACTAGAGAATTTATTCAAGTGATTTCTAGATGCAATCAGATCATTTTGAAGGGATTTATTTTTAGCAATTAACACATGATTTTCAGATTTGAGAGTATTGCAAACAACATGTGAATCACTCAAAGATTTCAACAAATTATCCCTTTCAAGCTCAAGATTCTTAAAATCCTTAACAATTTTCAAGTTAGTATTTCTAAGCATAGAAAACTTTTCCATTAAATTGTTAAAGGAGTTTTGAAGATCATTAACCCTATTTGATTCATTATCAGGGGCAGACTGAACATCTGATTGATTAGAATCATCAGAATCATAAGATGCACCAAAAGCCATATAATTAGGAGTTTCTTCCTCATCAGTGTCACTCAATGTAATATTGAAAGCTTTTTGACCTTTTGGCTTATTACTCTTGAGGTTAGCACAATCCTTTTGCACATGACTATAGCCAGAACACTCATAACATTTTGGACCACGTGGGTCTCTTTCCTTTCTACCATGAGTACTCTCTTTTTGTTTTCCAAATTTCTTGGAAATTCTATGTTCATTCCTAAAATACCTTCTAGCTATCAATGCAAGTTCGTCATCATCTGGTGAATCCTCATCAGATAACTCATCAGAGTTCTTCCTAAGAGTTCTAAAGGCAATATCCTTATTTTTCCTAGGTTGAGGCAAGGAAAACTCATAAGTTTGAAGAGCACCAACTAACTCTTCTATCCTCATGGTATTAAGATCAGTGCATGACTCAATAGCAGTTACCTTCATTCTGAATCTTTCAGGGAGTGATCTCATAACTTTTCTAATAAGCTTAGTGTCAGAAACTTTCTTTCCTAGATTTATCATGGAATTTCTAATTTCACTAAGTTTACCAAAAAATTCATTGAATGTCTTATCCTCTAACATTTTAATATCCTCAAACTGAGAAACTAACATTTGAAGTTTTGAAGCTTTAACAAGATTAGTTCCTTCATACGTAGTTTCTAGGATCTCCCATGCATCCTTGGCACTATCACAATTTGAAATTCTGGAGAACTCAGTTTGTGAAATTGCCAAGCATAGAGCATTCGTAGCTTTGTCATTCGCCATACGAGTTTGTTTTTCAACATTAGACCATTCAGCCGTCGGCTTATCTGGAGCTTTAAATCCAGATTCAATGACATGCCAAACGTCTATAGATTTTAAGAAAAATCTCATACGGGACTTCCAATAACCATAATTTGATCCATCAAAATTAGGCACAGTGTTAAGGGTTTGAGACATCTTAAACAAGAAACAAAGATCACACTCAGGAATTTAATCCTTCACGGAGTGAACCCGCTCTGATACCAATTGAAAAATTCTAAACAGATAAATATCACAATTTTATGTGGAATTAACAGATATTTATCAAAACAAACATTCACCAAAATATGAACAATCACACACAAAGATTTTGGTGACGAAGAGGAAACCTTTTAGAAAACGTTCTAAAAGTAAAACCTCTCCGGGGCAGCCAAACCCAGGAAATCACTATCAAAAGATTATCCAGAGATTACAGACACTAGGAACACTTACAACCCTTTGCAAAACCTTGACTCTGTAAGATCGACAAGCCTACAACTTGTCTCCTCGCTCACAATCTTCTTCAACGTGATTCTCCTTTATCGGACCCTTCCGATAGACTTCAATTAAGCACACAATCAATACTAACAAAAATCCTCTAAGAGGAATCAATTTGGGTCACAACAAAATAATCACTCAAGCACAGCCTCACACGAAGTCTCTGGGGGTGAAAATTCGTGCTTCTCTCTTCTATAATGATGTATATATACTCCTGACAAAACCCTAGACCTAACCCACTTAAAATCATGTTTTTGGGCCTAAAACTTACGGGGTGTCTGGACACGGCTTCGCGGAGCAAGATTTTAGTTTCTGGAAATGAGGTCCGGACCCGGGGAATTGCGGTCCGGACCCGGCCTGTCCAGTCTTCATCAACAGCTCCGATCGATGGGCGTTTGTGGTTCGATTGAGCTGAAATTTTGCAGGGACGTTCATAACACATGAATCTACATTATGAACGGTGGAGATTGGATTCTGAGCATTCTATATCAGTGTTTGAGCCTGTGAACAGTAGCATCTGCATTTTGGAACTGAATTAAGCCAACACAAGAACTAACAATACTAATGGCTATCGCGACGTTCACACGGGAGCTGGTTTACCGGCTCATATGGCCGCATTGTCATGGGGGAGGGATGATTAGGTTGTAGCAGGGCAAAGCCTCCCAGGTACGTATGAGATATTTTGGAATTTCCTTAATAAGTTCAGGAAGGCGTAGGGTTTCATGGTTTTTTTTTTTTTTTTTTATATATATGTATGATGTAACCTTGAATCATTAAGAGTAAAAATACAACCGTCTCTCTGTGGACGTAGGCAAATTGCCAAACCATATAAATCTGTGTGTCGTCTCTCTCTCTTTTCAATTCTATATTATTCATCAATTATTGTGCACAATAACATCAAATTACATGCAAGAAAAACAAATAAACTATTTGAAGGTAACTTCATTTAAAGTACACACATCGTGCATTTTGTGTTTCTTATTGATTTGGACGAAGAGTAATAATTTGATGGACTGATGACATGATATAAAAGTAGAACTTGCTTGAGACTCAAGAGGAATCATAATTCACAATTCTTAACTCAATCTTTTAAATATATACTTCAGATTTGAGTGTTTTTGTAAGTGTTATTTAACTCATCAACGTGTAAGTCAATTTGGTGATTAACTCGGTAATGATTTTTGGTCTCAAGTTCTCACTTTTCAATGATATCAAGTGGGTCACATGCTTGGAAAAAAGAAAAAGTGGGTCACAAACTCACGCCTCACGATGATGCATTAAACCAACTTTTAAGACAGTGTGTTTACCTAAAAAAAAAAAAAAAAAAAAGGAACACATTTCAAAAAAAAAAAATTTATTAGAGTGCAGTCAAAATTATTAAAATATTGTTGTGTAATGAATGTCAGGGAAGACATGATTATGGACATATTTAAGTTAATAATTATTTTCCCCTTTAGGCCCCTCACCAAGCTTATGTAATTTAACCAAAGTTAGGTTTTCTTATTTATTGGATTGCTAGTTTTATTTATTTAAAACATTGGCTAGAGAAATAAAAGAATTGGATTTGGGGTAAAACTCAAAAGCCCAGGGGACAAGGTACATGCATAAGGCCAAGGAAAATTTCCTAGCCCTATGCGTTGGGTATAGAGGAAAGGGCTTTGAGTAAAATCCAAGCCCAGGTCCCTAAGTGGACGCATGGACCAAGGAAAGAATTCTCTAACCCATGCGTTGGAGGCTAGGGTTTTCCCCCAACGGCCCTTGGAGGTGGCCGCAACCATCCTTGGAGGGCTTCGGGGGTGGTTGTAGCCACCCCTTATGGGAATCGAGGGGAAGGGGGTGGCCGCGCCATGACAAGGTTCTTTAGGGGTGGCACAGCCACCCATTGGAGTGTCCGGCCACCAAACGTTCAACCCTTTTTCTTTTTCTTTTTTTAATTTAAGTTTTGGAAAATTAGAAATCAAATGGGCTTTTCTGTAATTTTAGTTCAATTTCAATTATGAAATATGTGTTGCTATCAAACTAAAGAATTTGAATAATTATTTCATTCCAACATCTTCTATTCCTTGTAATACCTATTCATTTTCCTAATGGAATACTAATTTTGCAAACCAAACGGGGCCTTACTTTATAAAAATAGAAAGGAAAAGAAGGGTTCTTCAACACAAAGAAAACATTCAAATAGTTAACAAAAACTCACAAAATGTAATTGAATTAATAAAAGCATCAAAAGCACGGCTAGAAAACCAAAACTTAGTTTTATTTCGTGTAAGAGACGTGAGAGATTAGGAAAATACTAAGGCTGGTGAGTGTTTGTGGCTGTGGGCTAGAATGGGTTCTGACAATGAGGGCAAGTCGAGATTGGCAAGGCGGTTGAAGAGAAGGTCCATTGCCAATTATAATTTTGCAAGGAAAAGTAGAAACAACGGTTTTAGAATGGAATATGTACCTGTAGACTTGGATGACCATGATGATGATGCAGATGATAATGCTAGGTGTTCGAATGATGATGTCATAATTGAGAAAAACATTGAAAAAGTTGCAAATCTGCAGAGTAGCATGATTATAAGATCTTCTTGGAAAATTTGAGGGAAGATAATCAATTTTATGTAGTAGAAGTTGTTACAAGTGATGGAATGTTGGTTCTTATAAAGTATGACAGAAAAGAGGGGTTGTCTGATGGGCTCAAGTTAGATTGTTGGGCAACTTTGAAGAGTAGTCTGAGCAGAGAGAACACTAAAACCACAAGAACTCTAATGGCTGATTCAAAGAGGAAAATCCATAGCTCGAATGATTTGGATAATGTTTGTAGCGTTGAAATGACTCAACAGACTAAAGCAAGAATAACTTTGAGAAATGCTTCAAAGAGGGGGAACGCTGAGAGCTCACATGTTTTGAGTGGTGGTTCAAGCATTAAAAAGTTTACGATAAAAGAAATTGCAACAAGTCTGAGTGCTTTAAAGAGAGAAAAGCTACAAACTTTGAGTGCTAGGGGAGGGTGTCCAAGAGCTTATATACATATGGTTAAGATTAGACTTAACCAATGTGGTACACAAGAAAAATCTATTTTCGTTACTTGTTTGCAACTGGAATAGATTTTTCAAGAAGCGTACCATGTGCTTGGATGATGATGTTGTGGATCCTGATTATAAGATCTTCTTGGAAAATTTAAGGGAAGATAATCAATCGTATGTAGTAGAAGTTGTTATAAGCGATGGAATGTCAGTTCTTATAAAGTATGAAAGAGAAGAGGGGTTGTCTGATGGGCTCAAGTTAGACCATTTGGCAATTTTGAAGAGTTGTCCGAGGAGAGAGAGTACTGTAACTGCAAGAACTCTAAGGACTAATTAGAAGAGGAAAATCCAGGGCCCGAATGATTTGGGTAATGTTTCTCGTGTTGAAAGGACTAGAAAGACTTAAGCGAGAATAAATTTGAGAAATGCTTCAAAGAGAGGAAAAGGGAAGATTGAGAGCTCACATGTTTTGAGTGGTGGTTCAAGCATTAAAAAGTCTAAGATAAATGAAACTGCAACAAATCTGAGCACTTCAAAGAGAAAAAAGCTACAAACTTTGGGTAAACTCACCATTAAAAATCGGCTTACAAGAGGAGGGTTTCCAGAGCTTATATATACATAGTTAAGATTAGACTTAACCCATGTTTGACACAAGTGTTTCCAATGGTATAGATTTTCCAAACTGTGTAACATGTGCTTGGATGACGATGTTATGGATCCTTATTATAAGATCTTCTTAGTAAATTTGAGGGAAGATAATTAATCTTGTGTACGTAGTAGAAGCTATTAAAAACGTTGAAATGTCGGTTCTTATAAAGTATGAAAAAAAGGGGGTTGTCTAATTGGCTCAAGTTAGATCGTTGGGCAACTTTGAAGAGTTGTCTGAGTAGAGAGAGCATTGAAACTGCAAGAACTTTGAGGATTGATTCAAAGAGGAAAATTCAGAGCTTGAATGATTTGGATAATGTTTCTAGCATTGAAAGGACTGGAAAGACTGACACAAAAATAACTTTGAGAAATGCTTCAAAAAGGGAGAAGACTAAGAGCCCACATGTTTTGCGGTGGTTCAAGCATTAAGATTTAAGAAGTCTACGATAAATGAAACAGCAAAAATTTGAGTGCTTTAAAGAGAGAAAATATACAAATTTTGGGTAGAACTCATTATTGAAAACTGACTTGCAAGGGGATGGTGCCCAAGAGCTTATATACATATGGTTATTATTAAACTTAACCCATGTGTGACACAAGTACAATGTATTCTTGTTATGTGTTTGCAACGAGATAAAATTTTCCAAGTAGCATAACATGTGCTTCGATGATGATGTTGTGGATCTTGATTATAAGATCTATTTGAAAATTTTGAGGCATGATAATCAATCGTACGTAGTAGATGTAAGAAAATTCTTATGAGGTATGACCTTTATGTCACATTTATTTACTGTATTTATTATAATTACGGTTACGATATTGAGTGATTTATTCTAGCCAAAAGATTTTATGCAATTAATTTTATTCTGATTTTGCTCATTGATGAGAGGAGCAAAATCAATAACATTTAAAAATAAGGGTTCCTGACTTATAAAAATCCCTGTGTATTCCATCACTTTGCATGGTAAGTATAGATCAGAAGATTCTTTTTCTACTTTGTTTTATAGAGGTTCATATTGCTGAGGGCAGATTTATATTACCTAGAGGTTCTTTATTACACTTGAGCAACAATAGCTGGAGGTGATTCTAAATCCTTTATTTCCGCAGCGTTTTATTATAGCAAATTTAGTTTATATGCTTTCAGTGGAAGTTATTACAAGCGATGAAATGTCGGTTCTTATAAAGTATGAAAGAAAAAAGGGGTTGTCTGATGGGCTCAAGTTAGAATGTTGGGAAACTTTGAAGAGTTGTCTAAGAGAGAGAGCACTAAAACTGCAAGAACTCTGAGGACTGATTCAAAGAGGCAAATCAAGTCTCGAATGATTTGGGCAATGTTTCTCGCAGTGAAAGGATTGGAAAGACTAAAGCAGGAATAACTTTGAGAAATGCTTCAAAGAGGGGGAAGACTTAGAGCCAACATGTTTTGAGCGGTGGGTCAAGCATTAAAAAATCTACGATAAATGAAACTGCCAAAAAAACTTGAGTGCTTTAAAGAGAGAAAAGATACAAATCTTGGGTAGAACTCATCATTGAAAATCGGCTTGCAAGATAAGGGTGTCAAAGAGCTTATATATACATGCTTAAGATTAGACTTAACTCATGTGCGACACAAGGAAAATCTATTCCCATTACGTGTTTGCAAAGTCATTCACGTAACAATGTGGTATCAGAGCCAAACACCATTTCACAGGTTCGAGTCATAGAATGGGATACCTATGGGCTATATTAAAATACTGATAGGTGAGTGGAGCCGCCAAAAAAGAAATTGTTACTATCAGGTCAATGTCGATAGAGTAGGCCGCCGTGGACTTTGGCCACGAAAGCGTGGTGGTATGTTATGATCCTAAATGTCCCACTTGGCTTAAGTACAAAATTAATCATTTGTATATAAATTCTTGGGCAGCGTCTTCTTTCAAGCTGGTTTTCAAGGGTGAGTTATACCAAAAGTTTATATCATTTCTTGTTCCATGTTTGCAAATTCATTCACCTAACATTAATTGGCATCTTCACTGATCTTGATCTTGTTTTTGGATACACATCTCTCCTCTTATTATTCTTCGTCTAAAAGTGAGATGGACTCTCTTATCTTAATCTTTTATTGTTAGCTTTGGTTTTCTCAACTATAGGCTTACAATTGCATTGGCCCTAATGTTAGGTCTCTAGGTAATAATGGGGAGTTGTGAGAATGACTCTCATATCTAAATGGTAGACTCACTTGATAGGGGAGTCCCTCTCGCGTACCCTACAAAACTAAAAAGAAAAAGTAAAAAAAATAAATTATTCATTTTCTCCCTTAGTCATTCACCCATCCTTCTAATTTTTAAAATTACTATTAAATTTGTGGGGTTCATATAGGTTCTATACATGAGTCTATAGATCTAATGGTGACTTTGAAATTTATGAGGACCCACATAAGCTCCACAGATCTAAGGGTAATTTCATAACACGTAAGAAGAGAAATTCTCCCTATTATAGAAAATCTCAATCCCTTATTTTTAGCCCTACTTTTGTCAATTATAAGCTTACAATTGCATTGGATTTGGGTATAGGCTTAAAATAGCATTGGGTTTGGGTCCAATACTAGGTAGCTGCTCAACTTATTCTCAGATCGGCCTTTGTTAAAAGATAAAAATTGAGCCCAAAAGTCTTAAGAATAGTGGGGCGCTAATTGTATTGAGCCCAAAATTCAATAATTAGGCTCGGATCTACAACATGATAAGCTTATGGGCCTGTTTGTATGTCGTTTTTACTTTTTAGCCCCACGAAAGCCTTATTTATTTATTTTTATTTTTTATATTTCCTACTTTAATTATTTAATACAAACTTGTACCCCGTGCAATGCACGGGTTGTTTTTAAAAATGACAGGACAAAAAAGAATAATAATAATTAGTGGATGTATAAATGATTGAAGAAAAAAAAAAAGTTTCAAGCATGAAGCAAAAAAATAAAAAAATAAAAAACTTTCTATAAAGCTTTTAAAGAAAAAGAAAAGCATTGATAGACCATTTACAACACAAATGCTCAAGTCATTTTTTCATGCCCTTACCTTTGCATTCCCAAAATAACTTTATTTAAAATACTTTCAAAGAGAGAAGTTTGAAAAATTACACTAACTAATTTCCTTCTCCTCATTCAATTAGCTAATTGGCTACCCAAAATAAAAAAGACTTTCATTAAATCATGGTTAAAAAATAAATGAATTATATCATTTCTCTTTCTTCTTTACTCAAAAGCATAAACAAAAACATAACCAATGAAATTCATAAGGTATAGGAAGAAGTCCAATCAAATAGAGCTTTTTTTCTTCCAACCATACTTTTGCATTATAAAGTTTTTTTTTTTCTTCTAACCATATTTTTTCCATCTTTTTCTTATCTCATCCTACAAATTTAATATATCAATCAATAGATTTGTAGACTCATGTAGACTTTACACAAATTCAATGATGGATTCATCCATTCACTATGTAGATAGT
>NC_081545.1:9236675-9261675 GCF_901000735.1 Corylus avellana | reverse complement strand
TGGCATCAATAACTACCGAAATATACATCATAAATGAAGAATAGGAAAAAAAAAAAATCCAAATTTTTATACGTGAAAAAAAGGGGAAGTGGTGTTTGAGTAAAAGTGTGAAACATAGTATTTTAAACCAAGTCCAAAACTGACGAATTTGAAAAGAGTAATTTTCTTAATCAAATTGGCACCAATAACTACCGAAATATATATCACCAAAAAAAAAAAAAAAAATCCAAATTTCTATATGTGAAAAAGAAGGGAAGTGGTGTTTGAGTGAAAGTGTGAAACATGGTGTTTTAAACCAAGTTCAAAGCTGACGAATTTGAAAAGAGTAATTTTCCTAATCAAATTGACACCAACAATTAACGAAATATATATCACAAATGAAGAATTATTATTATTATTATTATTTTTTTTTTTAAAAAAAAATCCAAATTTCTTTAAGTGAAAAAAATAGGAACCTTCAAAACTCGGTTGGATGAGCAAAACGTAATGGTTCATCTTTTTCTTTCTCTCTTAATTTCTGATTGCTTTGCTTCTTTTATTGCTTTGTCAAATTGCTTTGCCTCTTTGTGGCAAAATCGCCTCAAGCTTCGTCTCCCCAACAATTTTGCCAACTACCCAACTTTCCATTCATGGAGGAGTTTTCGGAATATCCTACAAAATATCAGTTTATCGACTACCTTGAATCTTACGCGAAACACTTCAACATAATCCCAAATTTCAATAAAACAATGCAGTCTGCTAAGTATGCCGAAACTTTTGGTTTGTGGAGGATCCAAACCAATAAAGAAAGCAGTTCAAACGACCCTGACAATCAAGTTGAGTACATTTGCCAGTGGCTCGTAGTGGTCAGCCAACGCTAAGAATGCAGAGAAAGTGGTGCCGGAGTTTGAAGGCTTGGAAGGAATAACCGCATGCCAGAGACGTTTGGGAGAGAAGCAGAGTGAGGAGAGAGGTATGGAAAAGAGGTTTGATTTACTGTTTATTGGATACGCTCTATTATTAGAAACGTTGTTTTGAAAAAATAACTGAATGCACAACGTATCACCAAAGTTTTGGTTTTTTAAAAAAACTAAACAATTGTTTTACACTTAAACTTGGACAGTTGTCTTCATAAAAGGACGCCATATGTCATGATATTAGCCTCTCTTCCTAAAAACTCACTCTTCCTAAAAACTCTCTTATTATATATTAGATTTGCCAGTGGCTCGTAGTGGTCAGCCAACGCTAAGAATGCAGAGAAAGTGGTGCCGGAATTTGAAGGCTTGGAAGGAATAACCGCATGCCAGAGACGTTTGGGAGAGAAGTAGAGTGAGGAGAGAGGTATGGAAAAGAGGTTTGATTTACTGTTTATTGGATATGCTCTATTATTAGAAACGTTGTTTTGAAAAAATAACTGAATGCACAACGTATCACCAAAGCCTTGTTTTGGTTTAAAAAAAAAACTAAACAATTGTTTTACACTTAAACTTGGACAGTTGTCTTTATAAAAGGACGCCACATGTCATGATATTAGCCTCTCTTCCTAAAAACTCTTTTATTATATATTAGATTTGCCAGTGGCTCGTAGTGGTCAGCCAACGCTAAGAATGCAGAGAAAGTGGTGCCGGAGTTTGAAGGCTTGGAAGGAATAACCGCATGCCAGAGACGTTTGGGAGAGAAACAGAGTGAGGAGAGAGGTATGGAAAAGAAGTTTGATTTACTGTTTATTGGATACGCTCTATTATTAGAAATGTTGTTTTGAAAAAATAACTGAATGCACAACGTATCACCAAAGCCTTGTTTTGGTTTTAAAAAAAAACTAAACAATTGTTTTACCCTTAAACTTGGACAGTTGTCTTCATAAAAGGACGCCACATGTCATGATATTAACCTCTCTTCCTAAAAACTCATTCTTCCTAAAAACTCTCTTATTATATATTAGATATTAAAATGACACTTGGCAGTATTTTTAAATGCCACATGTCGCAATTTTATGCCATCCTATTTAAAACTCCCCTATATATATTAGATTAGATTAAATGATATTAAAGATTTGATTTTAGATTATATTAGATATTAGATTAGATTAGATATTAGATAATGTGGAGATAAATAATGTTTGATGGCATTTAAATAATGTTTGATGGCAGTTGAGATTGAGAAAGAAGGTAGTTTGAAACAAAACACACACACTTCACGCCTTTCTCTTCCAAAAAAAAAAAAAAAAAAAACACAAAACGTGTGCAACCGTGTTTATTGAATGCCACGTGTCAAACTCTTAGACTCTCCAATTTAAAACTCCCCAATATATAATAGATTAGATATCCTTCATGACTTCACAAAACACAAATCTATAAGGAATAGTGACAAACACGTCCGATTGAACCGTTTGGGTTCACTCCAGTCACTGCCCCAAATCCAAACGCAGAGTTTGATCGATAATCATGGTGTTCATCACGCTCCCAAACCACAAAACCCTAACCCTAACCCTAGACCCATCCACCACCACCCTCCACTCCCTCAAGCTCTCCATCCACCACCACACCCACATCCCCACCCACCTCCTCCACCGCCTCTCCCTCTCCCACTCCCACCCTCTACCCCCTCAACACGACGCCGTCCTCCTCTCCCGCCTTCACGTCACCCCGCTCTCCACCCTCACTCTCCGCGTCCCTCTCCTCGGTGGAACCCAGCCTCCCTCCATCCCTCCCTCCAAGCCCAAGCTCGAGTTCCTCAACTCCAAGCCCCCTCCCAACTATGTCGCTGGTCTCGGCCGTGGCGCCACGGGATTCACCACCCGATCCGATATCGGACCCGCCCGCGCTGCCCCGGACCTCCCCGACCGATCCGCCGCCACCGTCGGCGGGCCTCCCGGGCAGGGCCGGGGCCGCGGGAAGCCAGACGAGGACGACGACGGTGGCGACGACGCCGAAGACAAGGGGTATGACGAGAACCAGAAATTCGACGAGTTCGAAGGAAACGATGTCGGTCTCTTTGCCTCCACCGAGTACGACGAGGACGACAAGGAGGCCGACGCCGTTTGGGAGGCCATCGACAAGCGCATGGACTCGCGCCGAAAGGACCGGAGGGAAGCCAGGTTGAAGGAGGAGATCGAGAAGTACCGAGCTTCAAACCCGAAGATCACCGAGCAGTTTGCCGATCTCAAGAGGAAGCTGTACACTGTATCGGCGCAGGAGTGGGAGAGCATCCCCGAAATCGGAGACTACTCACTCCGGAACAAGAAGAAGCGATTCGAGAGCTTCGTCCCGGTGCCAGACACTCTTTTGGAAAAAGCTCGGCAGGAGAAAGAGCACGTCACCGCATTGGACCCGAAGAGCCGTTCTGCCAGCGGCACCGAGACGCCCTGGTCGCAAACTCCGGTCACGGATTTGACCGCCGTCGGCGAAGGAAGAGGCACAGTGCTGTCGTTGAAACTCGATCGGTTGTCAGATTCGGTGTCAGGACAAACCGTCGTGGATCCGAAAGGCTATCTCACCGATTTGAAGAGCATGAAGATCACGAGCGACGCCGAGATTTCGGACATCAAGAAGGCTCGATTGTTACTCAAGAGCGTGACGCAGACGAATCGGAATCACCCACCGGGGTGGATTGCAGCGGCAAGGCTGGAGGAGGTCGCTGGGAGGATTGCGGCTGCGAGGCAGCTGATGCAGAAGGGCTGTGAGGAGTGTCCGAATAGCGAGGACGTGTGGCTGGAGGCCTGTAGGCTGGCGACCCCCGACGAGGCTAAGGCGGTCATTGCCAGAGGGGTGAAAATGATACCGAATTCAGTCAAGCTCTGGCTGCAAGCGGCAAAATTGGAACATGACGATGTGAACAAGAAGAGCAAGGTGTTGAGGAAAGGTTTGGAGCACATACCAGACTCGGTTCGGCTCTGGAAGGCAGTGGTTGAGCTTGCGAACGAGGAGGACGCGAGGTTGTTGCTGCACAGGGCTGTGGAGTGTTGCCCCTTGCACGTGGAGTTGTGGTTGGCATTGGCAAGATTGGAGACGTATGAGAGTGCGAGGAAGGTGTTGAATAGGGCGAGAGAGAGGCTGACAAAGGAGCCTGCGATTTGGATAACAGCGGCGAAGTTGGAGGAGGCCAATGGGAATACGGGGATGGTGGGGAAGATCATAGAAAGAGGTATAAGGGCGTTGCAGAGAGAGGGGTTGGAGATTGATAGGGAGGCTTGGATGAAGGAGGCCGAGGCTGCGGAGCGTGCTGGGTCCGTGGCGACTTGCCGGGCTATTATTGGGAATACAATTGGGATTGGAGTGGAGGAGGAGGATAGGAAGAGGACATGGGTGGCAGATGCGGAGGAGTGTAAGAAACGGGGGTCCATTGAGACGGCTAGAGCTATATATGCTCATGCATTAAGTGTGTTCTTGACCAAGAAGAGCATTTGGCTCAAAGCTGCGCAGCTTGAGAAGAGCCATGGGACTAGGGAGTCTCTTGATGCTTTGCTTCGTAAGGCAGTTACTTACCGGCCACAGGCCGAGGTTTTGTGGCTTATGGGTGCCAAGGAGAAGTGGCTTGCTGGGGATGTGCCTGCTGCACGAGCAATCCTGCAGGAAGCTTATGCTGCGATTCCCAATTCGGAGGAGATTTGGCTTGCGGCTTTTAAGCTTGAGTTTGAGAATCATGAGCCTGAGAGAGCTAGAATGCTTCTTGCTAAGGCCCGAGAGCGAGGAGGGACGGAGAGAGTCTGGATGAAATCGGCCATTGTGGAGAGAGAGTTGAAGAATACTGAGGAGGAGAGGAGGTTGTTGGACGAAGGGTTGAAACGCTTCCCTTCGTTCTTCAAGTTGTGGCTGATGCTTGGACAGCTAGAGGAGAGGCTTGGTCACTTGGAGAAAGCTAAGGAAGCTTACGAGTTGGGTCTGAAGCACTGCTCTAGTTGTATACACCTTTGGCTTTCTCTTGCTAATCTGGAGGAAAAGATGAATGGGCTGAGTAAAGCTCGAGCATTCCTCACCATGGCCAGGAAGAAGAATCCCCAGAACCCTGAACTCTGGCTGGCGGCAGTTCGAGCTGAAATGAGGCATGGGAATAAGAAGGAAGCTGATATATTGATGGCGAAGGCATTGCAGGAATGTCCCAATAGTGGTATTCTGTGGGCGGCTTCTATTGAGATGGTCCCCCGGCCTCAACGTAAATCCAAGAGTATGGATGCTCTCAAGAAATGTGATCATGATCCCCATGTCATTGCTGCTGTAGCCAAGCTGTTCTGGCATGACAGGAAGGTGGATAAAGCTAGGACTTGGCTCAACAGGGCAGTGACGCTTGCGCCAGATTTTGGTGATTTCTGGGCATTATACTACAAATTCGAACTTCAGCATGGGAGTGAGGAGAACCAGAAGGATGTGCTAAAGAGATGCATTGCTGCAGAACCTAAACATGGTGAGAAATGGCAAGCAATTTCGAAGGCTGTGGAGAATTCACACCAACCAACTGAAGCCATCCTGAAGAAAGTAGTTGTTACACTTGGGATGGAAGAGAGTGCAGCTGAGAATAGAATAGCAAACACTAGTTGTCAGTAAGCCTGTAGCCTTGCAATCTTCTCTTCTTTTTAGGTACTCGAAATGTGTATTTATGCAGAGATAGACTTGGACTGTCCGCCTCTTATCTAAATTAGTCTGTGTTACTTATACCTTAAAAGCTTTAATGATAATATCATTTCCCCACATAAATGTTTTGAAGCACTGAAATTGATGATTAAGCTTCGCTTATGTCAATTGTTTAATTATTACAGTGGAGCTTCTGTTATTTTCCTCTATATTTTGATGTATTATCTTTCTGTGCTGTATGTTTCTCTGCCTTTGTTCGTCGGCTAGGTATGGTGTAACATTTATTAGTTCATCTCAATACCATATCGCTTTACTGAATAATCAACAAGTGATTTTATGTTTATGTTTATGTTTTGAAGGTGAATTTTGAACTTCAAGGCTCGAGTGACAGTGATTGGTAGGTTTTGTGATGAGTTATACATTTGTTACATGTTTGTGTTTCGTGTGGGAGATGACGGGCGGGGCGGGGCGAACCATGAGTTTGCTCTTGATAATGGGTATAATACAGACCAAGTGATTAGTTAGTAGGAATGCTTCAATTCCTGATGTCAATATTACATGGGTGTTTCCGGTGATGGGAGGGTTTAAGTATCTTGTTCGGTTGCATTTTTGTGATATTTAATATTACATGCTAGTATTTCGCATGGTTTGCTGTATTTCAATGTGTATGTTAATGGCCATTTGGCGATTAAAGATTTGGATTTGTCATCTCTTACTAATTATGGGTTGGCTTCTCCGTTCTATGCGAACTTGGTGGTTGATGGAGATGGTCAAACTTACCTGTGGATGTTTATAATGTTATTGTCAAGCAGGGCTACCCACAGCCATAACATATAACATGCACATGCCATAGAAAAGTAGCAGCTTTAGGGATGGTAGAGTTCCTTGTATTTTCTGTGACAGAATTTGAAGTCTCTAAAAAGCTTCATGTAATTGGTCGTATAGTATTTGTTATTTTGTAACTTGTATGGGTAGTATATAGTGTAAGCATACATTTATTGGCTTTCTTTGTTGCTGTTATGTTCCTTGTGCTTCTTTGTGTGAGATAGAGCTTTTCTATATTTGAAAATTTTGTATACAACTTTCAGAATTTGAGTTGTAAAATATGCAAGGGAAAAATATAATTTAACCCCCCAAATTACTAGCCATTTTCATTTTAGGCCCCTTAATATTCAAAAAGTGATAAAGTAGCCTCCAAACTACCAACCAGTCCATTAGTCATTACCATCAAATAGGATGAAAATTCAATACTATGTTGTTTTAACAACGTTAAGTTACTAAAATACCTTTATTTAAAAAAAAAAATCAATTTAAAAAATACCTCCCAAAACGACATCGTTTTGGAAAAAAAAAAAAAAAAAATGTTGGTGTGGCCGGCGAGCCACCCCTAGGCCATGGGTGGATGGCCTAGGGGTGGTTGGGCAGCCACCCCACAGGTATGGGGGTGGCCGGCGAGCACCCCTAAACCACATTTAGTTAGTTTTTTTTTTTTTTTTTTTACAAAATTACGTTGTTTTTAGGGGGTATTTTTTAAATTGATTTTTTTTTTTTTCAAAAATGCATTTTAGTAACTTAATCTCAAAAAATGATGTCGTTTTGCATTTTTTATCCTATTTGACAGCGTTGACTAACAGAGTGGCTAAATTGTAATTTTTTAATAGTTTGAAGGCTACTTTATCATTTTTTGAACATTAAATGACTAAAATGATAATGGTTGGTAGTTTGGAGAGCTAAATTATATTTTTCCCAATATGTAATCTTGCATCTGAATGATCCAACTTCTTGGATTTTCTAGTTCTGTTTGTGGAATGCTTGAGCCAAACTGTTCCCTTTAATTGTTAAAAGGGTACTTACAATTACATGAGATAAGTGAAACTTTCCTTAGTTGAATGAATGCTTTTCTTTGAAATCTCTCATGCAAGGTTTTAGATTTTGGTTACGTTGTTTTTATAAATGATCTTCTGATTAATTGTGAGAACTTTTCCAACTGAAATGGGTTTGTGTAGTAGCCAAACTTTTCCAGTTTTCCCTGCTCCTCTTTCTGCTTTGAAATGGGCTTCAATTCTTCTCTTATTGATGCAACAAATTAACATTCAAATTTTGCAATTTTAATGATCTGTGTTATCAACACCTTCATTACTCTCATATCATATTGCTGCTTTCTGAAGCAAATATGCATTATGAAACTTTACATATTTACTTAAGAAATTATTCTAATAAACAAAGTTTAGCTATAGAAATGAGAAACTGTGAGAGACCATCTTCAGGTATATACATAGGTTTATTGTCTCATGCAAATTCAAATTTTCTACATTTGCAAGGGGAAACATCTCTGGGGTACTTAAGCTGGAGACTCTCTAAGATACATCATTTGACTAAATTGTTGAGAAAATTTATCCTTAGCTTCTCATTTATGCCAATCCAACTAGCTTCTCACTGATCTCCCACAGCTTTCTCGCTTTCTCCGCATCACTGGCTTCTTTGGAAAGCTGGTTTTCGAATGAGGCTGAATCCTTGTTCCAGCTCCAGTAAACACCCGATTTTGTCAGGCTTGGATCACTCACAACCTGAACGACCAAAGTTTCATTTAGTTTGTGTTCAACACACAACTTCATTAAAAAAGATGAGTGTATTATGAATGTATATGTTCATCTTTGCATTATGCAGATTTCAAGTGACCTGTGCAAGTCTTTTCCCAGCATCCTCTTCAGAAACATAGCCTTTGGTGATGTACTTCTGGAAAGGAGGGAAGAGAAGCCTGAAGAGGGGTATGTGCTCCCTGAACAAGCCTGTTGTAGCAATGCAACCAGGGTAGAGAGAAGCAAAGGTGATTCCTGACTCCTCATGGTAGCGCCTGTGGAATTCTTGCATGGTGAGCATGTTGCAGACTTTGCTGTCTTTGTAGGCCTTGGCACCGTCGAAATCTCCTCCATCTATCATGGATGAGCTGTTTAGTCCATTCAAGCCTCCTCCAAGACCTCTCAGATCCCCAAGGTTTGCCTTAGGTGGCACATTTCCAGCCAAGGTGTTTGTATTACCTAGAATTGCATACATAGCAAAACCACATTTAGAATACATATCTTGTCATTGTGAAAATTTGTTCTAAATTGTTTCCATCAAACATCTATTACCTGTGATGGAGCCAACAATGATGAGACGCTTGAATGGGTAATCTGATTGCTTCAGGTCATCAAGCAGCAGCCGGGAAAGGAGGAAGTGTCCCAGATGGTTTGTCCCTACGCTCAGTTCAAATCCCTCAGCTGTGAAAGACGGCTCCTTAGCCGTGGGTTGGTAGACAGCAGCATTGCAAACCAGCACATCAATCGGTGTATCCCGACGACGGAGGTTATCTACGAATTGCCGGACACTGTCAAGGGAGGCAAGATCGAGATGCATAACAGTGTAATTCTCCTTGGCCATGCCAACTGATTTAGCAGCTCTCTCAGCCTTGAGGAAATTCCTACATGCCATAATTATGTTCCATTGCCCTGTTTCAGCTAAAGCCTTGGCTGTGGCTAGGCCCAACCCGGAGGATGCCCCAGTGATTATCACATTGCCTTTTCTCAAAGTTTTCTTTGCTTCTGGTGCAGCCTGTTTGATTGCTGGAGCTGTCGTTGCTGTTTGGGCTCTAATGGTTCCAACTTGCAGTTTCCTTTTTCCAACTTCCTGCAAATGAAATCCCTTTATTTGTATCACCACAAAAACATAACCTACCATCTTGAATTGCTGGGAATCCACGGTTAAGCTTAACATTTGTATAACTTTTGTGATTTGTATGAATTAGCTACAAACCAGTTTGTAGCAAATTTTTATGTACCATTACTCTTTTCGATTTTACCGTATTATCTACAGTCGTGGGCTAAAGGGAAGTGGCTTTGAAATCATGTTACCATGTGATAATCTGTGTGGTTGAGTGTATTTCACATCATAACCAGATGAATTCAAACCTATATTTATGCATACAAAACCAAGAAAAAGATCATGTATTGATAAGGAATCTAAATGAGAAGAAAATCATTTTATGAAATCAAGAGTTTTTGTCATCTTTGTTGACTCCCCCCACTTCCGAATTCATTCTATGAATGCTTAATTCGTGCCTTAGTCTTTGCAGTGTCTCAAGCAAGGGAATGATTTGATTTCCCAGGGTTCGTGCTTATGCCACTTCCACAGCAAGAATTGAACAGCATTTTCGAACTAAATCTTAGGAGTAGGTCAGGGAAAGAAAAAAGAAGAAGAAGGAAATTAGTTTAGAGAGAGTAAGTGATAAATCTAGCACCTGGCTCCTTAACAGAGGAGACTTGATTTCAGCTTTGAGGTCTGAGACTGAAACTCCAAACAGGCCTGTCTCCTTGAGAGAAATATTAGACTTCCCCTGCCAAGAAGAAGAAGAAGAAGAAAATTACCTTGCATGAAAAATAAGAAGGCAAACAAAGAATCTCCAAGAAGCTGTTAATTTTGCATAAAAAACCCACAAAAGATTTCCCAGAAATGAAATGATAACAGCTTGGTACAAGTGTACCTCTTTGAGAATGGAGATAGCAGAAGGAAGGGAAAGGGCTGCTTGGAAAGCCATGGATACTGTCTGAGCTTTTCCTTTGAAGTTCTATTATGTGCCAAGTGCCAAGTGCTGCAAACTTTGTAATGTTGTAAGAGGGACACTTCGAGGTGGGATGTTGAAGTGATATTATTTCTCTCTTCTGTTACGAGAGATAAGATAATTATTGCGTTGCTGACTAGCCAGCCACGTGGACTTCTAGTATCCAATCAGATTTTGAGTTTTGGATTCTCTTTTAGATGTTTAGCTTGGGTTGATGCAAACTTGGTTGGGGCCTCTTGGCCATCCAGAGCCTTCTAGAAATAATCATGGGCCGGGCCTCAGAGAATGCTCATGCTCATCCTATTATATTTCACATGCTGATGTGGGCACTTTCCAAGTACATGGCTTTATTTAGTTGCTCTAATACTATTTTATAACGATCCAAAGAAAAAAGTTAGTCACATCTACGCTACCACTTCAAAACAATTAGTTAATTTGAAACTTTTATAGAATTACTTATAAACCTTAATTCTCTAGTAAGAAACAAATGTGAGAATTAGCATCCACAGGCATCGTAATAATCTGATTATAATTTGTATCTTGAAATCGTCTCAATTGGAAAGTGAGTATATATATATACTCCGTTCATTGTTGGTTGAGTATCGAATTTTCCAATTGACCTAGCATTTGGGTGTGAGACAACTCAAGCGGTTGAGATTTATTTGCAGGTTAATACAACATAATCCTATGTATAGCTTCATCATGTAGAAAAGAAAAAAAAAAAAAAAAAAAATCCCCAAAAAACCAAAAAAAGAGTAAATATAAAGTAGTGGGTTCATGCATAACAAAGCTGAGCCCAATTATAAAAAAGAAATACTATATTCTACATTTTTTTTATTGGGTTAATGTGACAATGCTTATCAGTCATATTAGTGCTTATCAGCCATATCATTTTTTTTAATAAGGATTTATTCAAAGGCTTATAAATATTGTTACATCCGCCGGCCCAAAAAGATGAAAGCTCCCATGAGAGTGTATTGTATACCCATTACTCTTGATACAAGTATTGAGATGATTTTAGTTAATCATTGGAATAAGACATGGCGGTGGTACGAAGAAATGTTTGATATATTAACGTGCATCACGTTTGACATAAAGCACTTGTAAAAGTAGGTAGTGACAAACCAACAATTGCAGACCATTTTGTTGAAAACTTTAAACTAAACCTTCTAAGTTTGGACCACTTATCAACCAATTACTTTTTCTAACTCGACCTAGACATTTGCATTTGACTATAGGAATAATCTACTTCAAGTTTGACCAAATATAACAAGGATTTCGATCTAGTCCAATTAATTGTTTGTATTATATGCGCAATACGAGCAGTTTATTGCACCTGTTTCCCGTCCCATATAGCTTTACAAGAAACACATAAAAAACTAGCGGCTACAAAAGGCAAATTTGATAACAATTAGTCCTATACTAAGTTAATTTTTTAATCAATTAAGTGGTTCCTAGACTTGTGCTTGTTTTGTTTCTCTTCCCCTTTGAAAGAGTAGGCTTGCGTCAAACCATGTAAGGGTGAGATGAAAATATGAGGAATTACGTGTCAAGAAAGATTTTCTAAATTTTCTAGGTCAATTCTATATATAGTAGAGTTCTTAAATTGATTTGATTAAATTATCTATATTTTACCATCTCAACGTACACTTATTGACATCAATGAATTAAGGAAAAATTAAGAATCTTTTAAAGGTGGAAGTATGGAAAAATTTAAATCATTTAATTAAAAGTAATTATTAACATTTAAAACAATTAAGTAATTAAATTCACCGCTTCTTATAGCTTCTGGATAAGTGGTGATTTAAAATAATGCTAAAAGGAATACCAATGTCCTCCTTGCATCATCTTAAAATTGACGTAACTCTTAAAATTATCATTTAATTTATGATAGGTTACTAATGGATTTTGATCCAATGGTCATTTTAAAAGTCACATCAGTTTTGGTAGGATACAAGAAGGGCATGAGGGTGACATTTAACATTACTTGGTAGCTTAACTTGGTATCTGAGCAAAAGTCCTTAGTTCGAACATATTAAGCCTCATTTATTAAGGGAACGTTTGAACCCATGCATGAAATGAAGTGTGAAAATATTAATAAATGATTAAATATACTATTTTCTATTAACTTAAATATATTAAAGTATACAATTAAACTAATAAATTACATAATTCATTTGACCTAAATATGTATATGACCTTGACTTCTTCTTCTTCTTTTTTTTTTTTTTTTTTTTTAGGTTAATAATTTCATTCATAATCAAAAAACATGTTGCTCTAACAGAACAATATCATAAATACAATTAAGAATTTCTACCATCCATACATCATTTATAATTTGTTTAATTGTTGCTTTGGCTAAACTATGAACGGGAGAATTTGCATCTCATCTAACATGACATATGCACCAACTATTCATCCCATTGAGCACTCCTTGTGTGTCTTCCACTAATTGACCATATTTGCTCCAATTGTGGTCGGTGGATTTCACAACTTGTAGCATGTCATCTTTTACAATTATTCTTCGTATTACTGTGTTTCTCTAAAACCATATTTTCCTTATTTTTCACTGCCAATAGATTGAATTCATCATACTTTATCATACATCTTCCTGATATCTTTTGCTACTTGGCCTCCAAACATCCTTCGCTGATGAACAACTCCACAAAATATGTATAATAGTTTCCTCAAGTGTAGCATTCTCCCAAACACTCTTCTAGGTGACTGGTCGGAGTAAGTTGTAAGAATTGGAAGCCATACCCCAGATTAGCCTTAATTATTAGCCTTTAATTTCAGTTTACTTGGCTTCAATTTGCACACGTTTCATCTGGTTTCCCTCTTTTTTTTTATTATTTTTTTTATTTTTTATTGAAAAAGGGCAGGATATTCTGTACATGCCCTAAGAACTTGGAAAACGGTTGAGTTTCATAATTTTATAATAATATGGTAGTCATAATCATTTTGAATTCTATAACCAAATCCAATTTTTTATTTTGTGTAACTATAAAATTCATTTTAAAATCAAAACATCCATGCCCAGCCAAGTAAAATCTGTACTAATTAATTCACATGTTAAATTATTTATTTTTATGCACAAGGAAAACGATAGCAGCTAAACTGTGACATCAAATTTTAGGTTTGGTTGAAAGAAAGGACAAAGTTTTTTTTTTTTTTTTTTTTTCAATCAGGTCGTAATGTAAATTGGGTATTTTGCACCCTCCAATAAAAAGTAGACATTTTAACTTGAAACACTAAAAAATAATATAACCCTTAACACCAAACAAATTTATCTTCTCTTAACAAAATACCAATTAGTAAAACCATTGAATCTCCCTTCTTGATTGGTTTTGAAGACTTAACTGTTGACAGTTCAGAGATGAGTAGTGAGCGTTGGGATAGAATTAATGAAAAAGTTCATAAAATTGATTTGAATTAAAAATACTTCTATTAATCGCTAAAAAAAATGAGTTTTACACCAACATCCTAATTGGTTTTGGAGACTCAACTGTTGACAGCTCAGAGATGAATCTCCCTTCTTGATTGGTTTTGGAGACTCAACTGTTGGCAGCTCGGAGATGAGTAGTGAGTGTTGGGATAAAATTAATGAAAAAGTCCATAAGATTGATTTAAATTAAAAATACTTCTATTAATCGCTAAAAAAGAAAAGAGTTTTACATCAACATCCTAATTGAAACAACTCTCTAAACCAATATATATCATTAAAACTTATGATTTTCACATGTATTTTTACAGATTTAAAAGAGAGATGTCAATTTAATAAGGTAAATTCATTCTTTAAAGAAAGAAATCTCTTTAATCATCAATTAGCCGGTCCTTGACTGCTCCATCATCTTAGATAATTAGTTTTTGTTTAATCACCAGCCTCATTTCTAAAGCATATCATGTTTGATCATCATTCCTAATAATGTCATTTTCTTAAGAAGAGTTTCATGGTTATCGTGCCGTCACAAATAAGAAATGTGGATGATCTCATGGGCCGGCGACTGGGCCCCACCTTCCCTATCACAGTCAATGACCTATCTCTAATTGTTCATTGCATTAATTAATGTGCAACAGTGGAAAGGTTGTCTCTTCAGTATGTGCCCCCTCATTTCTTTATTCAATAATTTTTTTTTTTAATATATATATATCTTGGAGATGTGATAAACAATTCCTAAAATGGAGAGATTCTTGTCAGTTATCAACCTCCCCCCCGCCCCTCTCCATTACAAGAGTCCAGAAAACTAAGCAAATTGTTATTGCTAATCACATTAAGCGGAACATGGTGATTGACTAATGGTCTCCACTATGCATTCTATTGCTTAGTAATCATAGGAAATGAACAATGTTTTTTGTTTTATTGTTGTACTTGGCCTAGAAAACCATTGGTGCTTCTTAAATGCCCCAAGGTTCAGTTCTTTTTTAATTATGCAGCTATTGCGTTGTCCCTTTTATTGGACTACTGGTATTAATCCTATCAATGATTTCAAGACACCAATCCACATCTACAGTTCTTAGGACAAATTTTTGTGAACAATATAAAAAGCTCTTGCTCTCGCCTTATATGTCTAACAACTTGTTTGAGAAATAGAGCTTTTAAGACAAACAATGTTATTTTAGCAAAAACTTCATTTTTAAACTTTTGTCAAAAGTGCGTTTTATCCATTTTTAGACCCATAAAAGCATTTTCAATTTTCTTTATCAAATGGATACTTTTTTTTTTTTTTCAAATAAATATTTTGAGTGTTAAACGCACTTTTAAGTCTCTCGAACGAACAAGCAAATAGACCCAAAGTAAAGTTGGCATGTGAGACTTTATTTTGTCAATAAGTAAACAATTAGGATTGAGGTACTAGTTTCTTCTTCTACACACACGATAGTGTTTTCTTATGCAGTTATGGCATCCATCCGATGAACATAAATCGGACAAATGAACAATGAAAAGCTTGTCCTCTATGTCATTCTCATACTTCATCTACACATTTTATGGAGGAAGTGCCAATTTATTTCGATTAAATCTAACAATAGCTTAGACTTAGTTCGACATGGAAGTCCACATTTGAGTGGCCGATGTAGTAAATACCATGCTAATTTGTAAACGTGTGAAGTGTCATGTGTACTATCACGTGACAGACTGTCATATAAACTGCTACATCAGTTTATAAAGGACTTTTAATAAAAAGTTATAGTACTCTTAACATTACCCCCGCTCAAAAAATATCTTATTGTTTATTAACGTAGTAATAAAGGAATATTAGTGCACTAACACTCCCTTGCAGGCAAAAGTCATTGGCTATCATTGATCTAAATTGTTTTTTATCAAGTTGGAAAATCACTGCAGACAAGCATAATACCAACACTTTGAAGCTTGCAGCATTTGAGTTGAAATTTGGAAGCTTATGCAGAAGAAGAAAACAGAGAAAAGTGGAATATCAATAATACATAATAATAATAACAATGAGAATGCTGCAAATTGCTTGATCTATCATTACAACTATTACTGAAAAAAGTGAACAATGTACAGAATCACAGATTGCTTCCATCCTCGGAGCTGAAAAAGAAAGCTCTTGATGGACGGACCAGTTGAAGGAGATCACAAAACCGTCTCCTCCTGCTCTGGTCTAGCACTAACATCAACTACCAAGAACTGCATGTCCATGACAACATCAAAAGGTAAAACGTGCTTCCTACAGTCTACAGACATATATGATATGATAGAAGGCATGGCTTATGAGGAATGAGCTGTGCTGTAACTGCTGAAAGGCTGGGAAAAATATGCCTTTTGCAGCAGATGGAATGGAGGAGAATCTAAAAGGAAGAATTGTGGGGGGTTTTGGGAAGTGTTTAGAAGTTCAGAAGAAGTCAAAGCCAAAGAGTGTTCGAACTTTGAAGCTTCAAAGATCTTAATATGGTTATTGAAGCTTCAAATGGAATCACGGGTTGTTTTGTGTAAAATGTGCAACCAGTGAGAAGGAAAGGTGGGAATTAAACTCTCCGACCTTTCAATCTTGATCCTTCCAAAAGAAGGGCTTCATAGGACAAGATGATGATGAGCAGGATGTTGAGCCAAAGTTCCCTTGCTGCCTGTGAAGATCAGGGTCATTCATATTCTGCTGATAATTTGGAGTACCAAAGGGGAGTTGTGAATGCAGCAGAAGATTATTGGTGGTGTCCAAATCATCCCACACAGGACTACCTGGTCCAAAACCTCCTGCTGCAATTGCATTGAACCATGCCTCTTGCATTTCTCCCCATACCAGTTCCTGTGTCTGTGAAATACCTTCTCCTATCTCAGCACCTGCTGCAGCCGCCTGAACTTCATCACTCACCGTGGCCTCGCTCGACTCGAATCCCGAATCACTGTCGGGAACATCTTCTCGGGTCTGCAGCGGTGGCTGCTGCGGCGGCAGTGGCGGTGGCGGCGGCGGCATCATCTCCATATCTAAAGCCTGCAAATCAAGGCCTTGTGGAGCTTGTTCAGGTTGCTTCGAGTACCGACTTAGCCTTGAACTTTCATGTGGAGTTGGCGGAGAAGAGGGAGTTGAATTTGGAGCTGTGGACTCTGCTTTATTATCCTTATTGAGAAAGTGCTCAGGGAAATTGAGCCTAGCATTCTCTCCTCTCAACTTGAAGGCCTCGCGATCATACGCCATGGCGGCGTCTTCGGCCGTGTCGAATGTGCCGAGCCAAAGGCGAGTCCTATTGCGAGGGAGGCGGATTTCAGCGACCCACTTGCCCCAATGTCGTTGCCTCACTCCCCTGTAAAGCTTGGTGGTGTTTAGAGGCTGCACCGGAGGCCTAAACAACCGCCTGCCGTCCGGCCCCAAACTGTTCATCATCATCATCCTTCCCCTTGGACTTAAATTCAGCGTATCACTCCAATATTGAAGAAGCTGCTGCTGCTGCTGCTGCTGCTGATTTTGCACTGCGTCTCCGCTCAAGAACTGGGGATAAGCAATGCTATGTTGTTGATTTGAAGCAAAAGAAATCATCTCCTGCTGGTTTCGTGGTGCTTGCAGCTGTGCTGGGTGGTACATAGGCAGAGTTGTGGTACTAAATTGTTGGGGAAACTGCAAACACTGTTGTTGAGACCCATCAAAAGCAAAAGGAAACACGATTCTTGAAGGAGGAGGATAAAGAGTTAGAGAAGAAGCTGAACTAGGAGATACAGAGCTGGGAATTGAGAAGGAAGGAGCAAAAGAAGCAGAGGACTGAATTGGGTCTTGACGTTCAGGGCTTCGGATCTTCTTGAGAGGCCTATTGGACATGGACGCTTCATCAAAAACTGGCTTCCATCGCCGCCTCTCGGAGCTAAAATCAAGATCCTTGCCTTTGTCAATCTCCCAATCTTGTGCCATCATGCGTGATTCATCAACACCCTTCCTGGATTTGCCACTGTTCTTAGCCGCAGCCATCGTATACAGATAACTAGCTTCCCACTTTGCTCTCTCTCAAGGATCGAATATATAATAAACCCACCCGGAACCTAATCTATCTACAAAGCAACTGAAGAGAATTTGAGATGGGTCACCAAGGCAAATTTATAGGTATCAGAACAGAAACGTATTCGAATCAAACGAATAGATATCCCCAAATACAAAAGAGAAACGAAAATTATATACCCGGATCCAAATCTAGTCAAAGAATAATAAAAAAACAAAACAAAAACGAAACAAGAGAAGACCGAATTTTGGAATCTGGGTTTGATTTCAAAAGATTATCCGATTGAACCAAAAACAGAATCGTATACCAAAACTGTTTATGTGCGACAAGTAACCCATCCCAAATCTCTGAATACAGAGCAGCAAAGCAGGGGAGTGAAAGAGCAAGAGAGAGCTCAGGGTGAAGCAAAAACCGAAATCCCAGTTGGGTGTTGATGTTTTTTGATGGATTGGTGCTGTCTTTACTGGTGGCGTGAATTTGAGAGAGATTTTTGGAGGAGAATGATGAGAAAACAGGGGAGCTTAGAGTTTTCTTATGTGTGAGGTAAAGAGAGGCAGGGGATGAGAGGGGGTTTATAAGAGAGCAGAAAAAGATTTGAATTGCTTTTTTTTTTTTTTTTTTGGGGGAGAGAGGGAGAGAATTTGTATAAGTCTCGTGGTTGGTTGGCTTTGTTTGGGACCCACACGGCTTGATTTCTTTCTTTCTTTCTTTCTTTTCGTCGCTTCCACTCCAATTCCCCTCTTCCTCTTCCACTCTCTCTCTCTCTCTAACTTTCAACTGTGGCAAAATCAGAGGGCACCATTGGAAGGCAGGTTTAGAGAATATAAAAACAGTTAAATAACTGTTTGTGTCCTTACGAACACGTGGCACACTGTTATTGGTTACTGGACTGATAGCACAGTATGCTTTCTCTGGTCCCTCTCCCTACAAAAAAATAAATAAATAAAATAAAAAATAAAAGGTTCTGTGGTTAGCAGAGAACAGAGAGCCCCCCATGGTATAATATTTCGTAGATACTAGGTTCTTCTTTCGAAGCTGACAAAAAAAACCAAAAACAAAACAATGGTTCACTGTCTAAGAACAATCAATCATGTGTTGTTTGCAGGATTTACAATTTTTGGTTCAATCTGTAGACCCATTTATAAGTTCAACATGCCTTAATACTTAATAAAAAGTTAACGAATTATAATGGAAAGTATAACCCATTTGATTAAATGTGTAAATTCGATTATATTTATATTTTAACACAACTCGAACTTAAATTGAACAACAATTTTTAACACGAATTGAAAATCTGACACAAACGTAACATAAAATTAACAGCTTATTTCATGTTGGAATTGAGGCTTTTAATTAGTTTAATTAAATGAGTTAGATTATCATTAATCTATATAATGTTATACACATTCTTTGACAGGATCATACGAGCATAAACTATCGCTCCTAATTATTTAATGCACATTTGCTTTTGGACTGTGCCTCCAAATAACCTGTTTAGGTAGTGTTTTTCTGGATGGGTGAGCTAAGAATTTAATGAGTGGACCATTTATTTGGACCATTTCTAATAAATTTTAGACTTTTATTGTACCCAATTTTTTGTTTTCTTATGTGATGTACTTATTCCCCTTTCCCTTCCCATATATTTGCTTAGGGAATAGATTAAAAAATAATTTGAAAAAAAAAAAAAAAACAATTATAGTCTCAGCCTCAACTTTGTCATAATGGGGCATAACCCTACAATTTCTTACCTCATACTGAAGGTATTGACCATTTCTTTATTCAATTACCTGATGGGGAGGGTGGCCTTGATTCCTTCAGCATTAATTAATTGTAACAAGAACCTTCACAAAGTTTTTTGAAACCTTCAACTTTTTTTTTTTTTTTTTTTTTTCCTTTTGAAACGTTCGCACAGACGAAAAGAGTGAAAGAGATTTGAAGTAACGATTTTTACTTTATGAGACGTGATACTTAGCTGATCGAGTTACCCACTATAGGCTTGAAACCTTGAAATTTGAGCACATCCCTTGATCAATTAAATGTGTGGAAATTGTTTCTTTAAACAATAATATTTATGAAGAAATTGTTAAAATAGTTTTTGTAACAAATGAATTTATGTGGTTTCAAAATAAATTTATATATCTCAATGGGATGCCTGTGTAACAAAATGTTTAATTTGAACAAATTTTGATTTTATTTTTTTTTTACGGTTTTTTACGGTATTTATAAATTTTAAAAATTATAAAAAGTACAAATAAAAAACAAAAGAAAAAATTAAAAACAAAAATAAAGTAAATTTGTATGCTATAGGGGTAGTCACCCCCAGCAACCCTATGGCTATGGGGTGGCCACCCCCTACCATCGATTTTAAAGATGACTAACTACCCCCCACCTCAAATCTTTTTCTTTTTTTCTTAATTTTAGATTTTTTTTTTTTAAAAAAAAAAAAATTGAAAAGAACAGGAGGAGACGGCCAACTGCTTTTGAACTGCTCACGAGGGGTTTAGATAGCAGGACCTACATGGGCTCTTACAAGATCAATTGAGTCATAATTTGACTTAGCTCTATTAGAAAATTAGTAGAACTCAATGCGACTAATACTAATCAGACTTGTATGAGTGATTCTTTATTAAAAAAAGTCAAACTCATGTCCTAATACCTGTCAAATCTTTAAAAGTTTTCTTAAGACCACTGAACTATTGCTACTGGTAGTCGGTAATCTTGTATTTGAAGATAAATTTGTAATTTCATCAGAAAAAAAAAAAAAGAAATGGTCGAAATTTGTATGGAGTGAGCATTTTGTTTCAAAACTTACTACAACGAATTATAATTTCATTTTAAAAGTCTAAGAATGAATTTGTTATGAGGTCAAATCACATAGACTAATTTAATAATTTTTTCATCAATTTATTAGTCATAGATATTGAGAGAAGTTAATTAAATGAGAGACAGCAATTTCTAGTTGAGGTACGTACGTATGTAGACCAAAAGAATCATTGATTCCTGTTTTTCTTCTCCGCCGACCAAGATGACTGGAACGGCATAACAAATCCAGACCCACAAAGGAGAAGGGCCGGTGGCATTGTCTCTAGCATATCAAAATTGTGATGATAAGAATATCCATCCTCATCTCCTGCCTGCAAAATAAACCTAACAAAGATAAGAATTAATATTAATAAAACTGAATAAGGTCGTCTCGAGGAGTATCTGAATTGGTTAGGGGCCACCCCTCCTAAGGCATTGAAGGTCGGTATATATGCTAGGTGTTGAGAGGTATTTTCTATGATTTGATTTAAAATTCTACTTTTTATTTAATCCTAAATGTAACATAAAGTTCTTTCGAAACTAGATTATTGTTTCATTCTACCTAAGCTTATCATATATACTATCTTTGTATTAAGGGAAAATATAAATTTACTCTCTGAGTAATAGCATAATTTCAATTTAATATTAGTTTTTGAATCCAACTTTTAACTTCTTGTTAGTCCAGTAGCCACCCACAAGCCACTCTTCAAGGAAGAGATGTAAGAAAGGGGAAAGGAGGTAAGAAGGTGGTCGTTGGTGGAACCCTTATGACACTCAAGTCAATAGATGATCAAGAGGAGATAAAAAAAATAAAAAATAAAAAAACCATAGAGGGTACCCCTAGCTCCCTCTAGGGTTTTGTTTTGGGGAGGAGGGAGGGTGGTTCGACTCGAAGGTCAACTCATTTGGACTATCGATCTATTGGGTGATTCCATCATCCTCCATTTACTATTAATGGATAGAGAATTTTAGCTCAGCGAAAAATATACGTGAGATAAACGCCAGAATGCAAAGAAACATTGTCCTATAATTTTTATTGTTCGGCAAAGGGAAAAAGGGAATGTAATAATTTCTTGACATCTTTAACTTTATATTCGTTTCTTATCAAACAAACAAACATTAAAATATTTAAACAATGCAATTTGGTGAATTATGAATATTAAAAATTTAGAATCATTCTGCACTTGCATTCATCACTTGAGATGTTTTAGAAATATTGTTATGGTTATTTTAATTTATTAAACTATTATATTGAGAGGGAATAGTTACTATGAAGGCATATATGGACATAACTAAGGAGGGACCAAAACTTTTTTATTAAGTTACATATATATATATACACATAAACTTAAAAATTAAGTTTAACCCATCATTTATGCTTTTATGAAAAATCATGATTACATCTCTTGAATGAAGGCATAAACTTGCAAACAAACAATATGATTCTTGTTGAACCTAAACCTTATAATCAAATATAGCAGTTTTTGTTAAAATTTTTGTTTTCTCAATTCAAAATAAAAATATTAACAAATAATTTAAATACGAAAACACTTCAAAAAAAACACAAAAATAATCTTCACATGGAACACTTTTTCAATATATATATATATATATATATATAAAGGAAAAAGTACACAGACTACTCAAATTATCACTCTATTGTCAATATCTTTCCAAACTACCAATTGTGTCCATGTCACTTATAAACTACCAAAATAATGTCAATATATCCCATATGGTGAAAATACCCTTCATAATTTTTATTATTTTATTATTTTTATTTTTATTTTTAAAGAATCTTAAAATTATAACAAAAAAACTATATACTTAAAAAAAAATTATTTTTTTTAGATATATATATTTTTTAAAACGAAAGAAATGAAAAACTAAGGCAGTCATTTTAAAAAAATTAATTTTTTTTAAAAAAATTAATTTTTTTTCTCGAATTTATAAGAAGATTTTTATCTTATTAAAATTTTTTTAAGGACAATTTTTTTTTTTTTTTTTTTTTTTTTTTTAAGCTTTATGAGGGATATTAACACAATTGGTAGTTTGAGATAGGACTTGCAATTTAACCTGAGACCCACGAACGTGACACGTAGTTTTAGGCTTATGGTTTAAGTTAAATGGGTTCGGGCATAAATGAGTTATGACTATTTTTATCAACGTGTTACACGGGTCAACTGCACGGGTTTACGGGTTGACTGTTTATATAATTATTTATTTATTTTTTTAAGTTTAAATGACAATTTAACCCACGAACCTAACGCAAACTTGACATGTAGTTTTAGGGTTAGTGTTTAGAATAAATGATTTTGGATCATAAACGGGTGACCCATTTAATAAAAATGTCAAGTTTGAGTTGACATAAACGAGTTAGAAAGTTAACCGGATTGATACAAACCCGACACGTAAACTCATTTTGCTAACCCTAATTTAAGAGAACATTGGCAATAAAATAACAGTTCGAAAAGAGCATGTGTACTTTTCCGAACCAAAAAAATATCTCGAAACAGACGTTAACAAGCATAGTAAGCAAGTTTGATGTTGAAATTGGGCAGTGGGGGGGTCTTTCCTTGTTTCTTTTGACCAGATTTTTAGGGCTTTCTAAAGTCTTGAGACATTTTTCTTCTTTTTTCTTTGGAAGCATCAGGCCTGATTCTTAATGCCAAAGATTTTCTTTGTGATTGGGGTTTGGACTTTATATAAACCCTTTCAAGTTTGTAGAGTCGTTTCATCGGGCTGTGAGGTGGCGGTAGGAGCTGCGACTCATTCAATCCACGTTAGCCGCTCTCTCACTAACTTTCACTTTCGGTGGAGGGTTTCATAAAGGGCAGATCCGTCCGTCCCTACAAAAGTCAACAACATAAGGTTGTCGGTGGGAATCGGCACGTGTCGGTGGTCCACACCCTTCCTTCTCATCATTTTGTTCTTTCTTTAACATTTGTCCACGCCCAACACAGAAAGTTATTTGGCTTTGTGCACTAAAATATCAATATCCCCAACGCAGGGGTAACACTATTATACGGACATCCTCATTGGTTTTGCCACGGTTGTTCCTCTTATTAGGGTACAACATTCTAAGCATGCCAATTGAAGAAATTTAACATGCTTCATTATGCCAAAGAGCAATGAATCGATGTGGTATTGCCTATTAATCTTTAGATTAGTCTTTGTTAAAAAAAAAAATTTGATGAACTAATCAGCTAAGCACGTCAATTTAGTGGAATAAATACCTATGAGTAACACTACGGAGCATTTTTTTTTTTTTTGGAATTCATCCCCAAAAAAAATGATGTTGGATGACATATATAAATGAGTATATGCTACTGATAAATTACAAATGTGCCATGAGATGAATTTTGAAAAAAGTGATGCTACGTAGCGTTATTCAAAGGTGCATTACTTAGGGTCTGTTTGAGTGTGCATTTGAGGAGTTTAAAAATGCGTTTAACACTTAAAAAGTTCGTTTGAATAAACAAATGCATATTTGGTAAAAAGAATTGAAAGCGTTTTTAAGGGTTCAAAATAATCAAAACACATTTTTGACAAAAACTTAAAAATGAAATTTTTGCCAAAAATCGTTTTTTTACTTAAAAGCTTTATTTCTCAAACCCAATCCTAAACATAATCTTAATATTTTTCTATAGCAAAAACTTAAGCAATATCCACATTTAATAAAAGAGTTTTTTTTTTTTTTTTTTTTTTTAATTAATAAAAGAGTATTGGTTAGACTTTTAGAATAAATAATGATATAATATGGTATCAGAGTTTAAATTTTGAATTTGAATCTTAATTCTACAATTCATTTTTATTTCCAATTAAAATATTTCACATTTTGTATGATTTCACATGTGAAAGGAATATTAAAATATTATTTTTTATCGGCTTTTAATTTTTCAAACATTATAAAACAATTATGGATTCATATGTTAACCATGAAGTATGTTAGATTAACGGAAGATGGGGGGAAAGTTGTAAAAGCTTATAATAAGATGAACTCACCCTAACATTTTCCTCTTCTTTGTGGAGAAGTACCAGTCCCCCATAGGATTTGGGTGCATAAACAAACCTTTCTTCTGAAGGTTGCGTGACCCCACATGATGGACACGTGTCCTCCATTCCTAGACTGTGGTTGCTGAGATATCTATCTAGAAAATTGGAAAAAAAAAAATATCTGCACCCAAATCAATACAACCATTCAAGTGCATGGCGACAAGATGAGTCCTTTTCTTTGACAAACTCACCAACTTCTCAACACAAAATTTAGCAACACATGCATGAATATGTCATAAGAGAGGCTGTTGTTCTTGGCAAATGGAAAACATGCATGAATGCAGGGGCGGAACTATGTACAATTCGTCCCCCCAAATTTTTTGAAATTTTTATTAAAGTAGGTATATTTTATATATTTGCTCCTTAAATTTAGAAATTTGTCCTTCCAAATTTAGAAATTTGTCCCCCCAAATTAATTTTTTACTCCCTTGTATTTATCTGCAGCAAGACTTTGTTTTTAGCTTTCACGGTTGTCAATTAACTTAAATATTTGATGGGTTTGGATTCATTAATTTATTTGGCATTCTTTCACTTGTTAGTGGTAATAAGTAACTAT
>NC_081545.1:9216464-9235866 GCF_901000735.1 Corylus avellana | reverse complement strand
GACGTAAAATATTTTTCTCAAATTCATTTTTTAGATAAAACTATTTCCCTGAAAATATTTTTTTTTTGTGTTTTCCTTGAACAAAAAATGACCGACGATGGAAAACAGACAGCAACTTTCGGCAACCTCCAGCAGATGTACAGTGATTTGGCAATTTGAGAAGAAGAAGCTCAAACTCAGAAAATGGTTTACGGTTTAAAAAAATGAAAACAATTTTATGAAAATTAAAGAAATTTCTTTTGGTCAAACCGAAAAATGTTGTCGATTTGACTACTATTTTTTATCGCACTAAACACTAGAAAATTCAAAAAATATTTTAAAAAATTATTTTACACCGAAACAAATGGAACCTAAATATGTAGTAAGACATAATGAAACAAATGCATATTACTTTGTCATTCAACCTTGATTGTTGACATTCCTGAATTGATAAGCTTTTGTGGTATCCATTTTAGAATATTATTTGCTTTCAATTGAAGCCCCTTCCTGTTGATTTGATTTCAAGGAGTCGATCGCTTCTAAATTGAGTTTTAGGTTGAAGCTACTAATCTTTGCAATTCTTGTTCTTTTTTTTTTATTTATTTTTTATTTTTTTATAATTCAATCTATCTAATTCTCGTTCATTTATCTAAAAGAAAAAAAGAAGAAAAATAAATTGAATCTTAAGAGAGTCGAGTTATTATTTTTGTTAAGAGAAATGATATACACAATACTTCCTTCCCATTGAGCTGATGTGATAATTCTCATCTGTTCATGATTTTTTTTTTTTAGTAAGGAAAAATCTAAGAGTTAATGGGCAATGAAATGGGGGTGGGATATAGATATAGTATATAGTATTATAAGTAAGGTTAAAAATTACATTTTTATCACACTACTATCCCACAATATTAACGTAACGGTCTCAACTAACCCTTAGATTAGTCATTGTTAAGAAAAAAAAAATTCAAGAACTGATTGAGACTCTGCTGTATAAGCATTATGAGATATTTGTGAAACAAAAATTTGGTTTATAACATTAATAATAGACGTTAACTCCGATAGCTTTATTTGCATCATTAGATTTTCATTAAAATTAACATGGTAAACATCTATCGACACAGATTTCTTCCAAACTAGTTTGAAGAAAATTTTTTTCAACCTATTCTAATAAATGACAAGTGTCATTGAGCATATTTGAGTTTTTTAAAAATCAATGTTTGAGTTCATAAGTTAGTAGAATAATAACAAATGACCGTTTAAAATATTAAAGAAAATATGTGAGAGATGACACATGACACTTATTAGACTAACTTGGGACATAAATTTCCTCCAAACATTGATTTTTGAAAAACTCAAACATATTCAATGATACTTGTCACTCATTAAAGTATGATAAAGGAAATTTCCTCCAAATTGTTTGAAGGAAATTTTTGTCCAACATCTATTTACAAATAAGAGTAAAATGGTACCTGTTTGGCACATGGTTTATGTCAAAAGGGAGGTAAATTCTACCGCTCATGGTTTAGATCGATAAAGCAGCAGTTAAACATGTCATATATATACAAATATACAATATTCCTTTTTTGTATTTTTTATATTATTTTGTGATGAATAATATAAATATTTTTTTTTTAAAAAAAAAAAAAAAGAAAAAAAGAAGAAGAAGTAAGCAGTAGCTCCCAATCCCTTACGTAAGCATTTCAAAGTAAAATTTGAAATATTCTACCCAGTAATAAATGAAAAGAAAATATAGTAGAATTTGATAGAAAAGGAAATTGCATTGCTGATTTTTCATGCATTGACCACAACATGCAAAATTTATGGGTCAACCAATATGCGCACATGACGTGGCACACACCCATTAATTTAAATCAATTTTTCATGTGCAAATTTGTAAATCTCAACTCTGATAAAGATAGCTACGAAGTCTGACACGGTTTTTGTCAATAAAAATAGTTCAATTATGTATATCTTGATTAAATCAATCATGTTAGGGTCTATATTTTATAATTGGTCACGTTTCATTGGCTCGAACTATGTACCATTACAATAATATTAGTACTATTAATATAAAAATGGATGGTGAACATATGGAATATGCTTTGCATCAAAAAGTCGTCGTGGTGGAGAATGATGAGGGCCCCTCAACTCTCATTTTATTAGACTACTCGAATTTCACAAAAATTCAAATAACTTAAGAGAGCGAGTTGTGAGATTTATCTGTCTCGAATAACTTAAAATATATCAGAATAAGCGAGTCTTGTAAATTCTTTTTTAAAACTGCTTGAACTTAATTCTGTAAAATTCGAACAGCCTAATAACATGAAATCCCAATAGGATACGCTGGATATATAATCATTAGCAAGAAACACATAATGAAAACCAATTAATAAAATTATCCTAATCTTTCCATTGTGCAACTTATCTTCAACACGTACTTTAATTTATAATGGTGCTTATGGAAGTGACTGGGAACACTATGACTTGTCGTGCTGCGATTGGCTGAAACAACATAGTTTTCCTCGAGATCAACCGAAGGACAAAATTAACTTGATGAAATTAAGATTATTGATTAATGAGGTTGGGAGATTTAATGTCAACCCCAGCTGCCTTGAGAAAGTCTATGCGTTGACATGAATAATGTTATTATAATCATCCTGGTTGGCCCATTTTGGTAATGGCTTACATAAAATTTCCCTCCCACTCTCTTCAACTATGTTTAGCACTCATTAAATGTCTTCCTGCGATGGCCCACACGTTTCCCTTTCAAGAATTTGAGTGCATGAAACATTTTTACTCAATATCTACGAATGAATAGTTTCTGCCACTTGTGTTTGGACACTTGTATCTTATGTCCATTTATGGGACACGTGTATGTTGTTAGGTTATATGTCCAACATTGTATTGCAATCCCGTATTCTTAGAAAATTAATCATATTTTTCAAGACTCGTAAGATGCGAAAAATAAGAAAAATGCAGAATAACAAAGATAAGCAATCACACACGACACAAAGATTTAAGTGGCCAGTTTGGCTTAACAAGCCTACGTTCACTGGAGGAAACAACCCGGAGAAAATTCATTATCAAAAGATGGAGTACAAAAATAGTAGAGAGAAAATCACTTAGATCCCAAAGCCCCAATACATCCAAATCTCACTATCACACAAGATAGATTATTCCCAAAGTAAAATACAAAAGATAGATGTACAAACTCTTCTTTTGCTGGAATAGATGGCGGTTGATCTTTATTTTCTTCTCGATCTTACTCTACAGCACATTTTCTTCTAATCACTTGTTTTTGGCTTCCCCAAAAAACCACCAAGAAGAAAACACCCAAGCAGCTCCTCCTCAAGCTGTGCAGCTTGCTGCCCTTGTACACCCACCTTTTGATTTTTCTCTCATGCGGCACACTCACCCTTGCACAACAACCTACCTTCTTTTGGTGCTTCATTGATTTACATTTTGGGCACACTCTTTGTAGCAAACACAAGTCTCCTTTTATAGAAGCACTAAGTTGGTTAATTCTTTCCTTTTACATGTTGGTCTAGGACTTCTACTACAAGTCAAACAAGGAGTCCAAATACACATAGGAGGACTCTAAAAAAGGATTTCCAAATACCACTCAAAGGCAATGGGGCCCACTTCAAACTTGATTTCAAGTCACATGTCTAACAATCTCCACCTTGACTTGAATCCCTTAAAGTCTAACAAAACGTGTCTCCTCCGGATGTCTCTGCCTCAGCCCCCAAGGGCAATCACACTCCATAAGTGTCACTCAAGTCCAAGCGCCTCTTGAACTTGAGCATATGACTTGGTTTAGACATAACACCATGCCTCCCTATCAGTCCCATCGACCATACAGCTTTCTCTAATAACTTTTTCTCTCTGTAAACCCATCTGTACCATTTAGCCTTATTTCCCTTGGGTAACTCTGCTGATTCCCAAGCTTTACCTCTCCGTAATGACTCCACCTCTTTCAGCGTACCATTCTAAGCAGACGATGGATCTCCACTACAAGTTGTTAGAGCAAAAGAAACCGTATCCTCAAAGCCATACCTCTTTAGTGCTTTTTGATCACGTTTCTTTTTGCCTCTTGCTAAAGAATAAAACTTTTCCGGTGCTGTGAGTATCTTGAAGATTCTCCGTCATCACATTCATATGTGAGTGAACACTGCTCATCAAGCTCCACCTCTATGAATTGCTTATTTTTCTGAATTGTACTTTCAAAAAGCTCATCTAAGTTAATAAACTCAGACTTCTCCGATTCCTGCTTTGGAACTTCATGTTCTGCACTTGACCCATTCTTGTACATAGCACACTCATTAAAAATCACATTCCGACTTTTAATGATCTTCCGATTTTGATCATCCAACAATCGATAACCGAAGGCCTCATCTTCATATCCAAGGAAGAAACACTTACTAGATTTACCATCTAGTTTACTCTGAGCATCAGACTCAACATGGACATATGAAGCACAACCAAAAACTTTCAAATGTAAAATATTTACCTCTTTTTCACTCCAGACTTCTTTCAGTAGTCTATGGCTCAGGGGAACGGAAGGCCCGTTATGTATCAGGTATGCAGTAGTGCTAACTGCATCAGCCCAGAAAGTCTTTGGTAACCTAGTATGCAACATCATATTCCTAGCATGCTCATTGAGGGTCCTATTCATGCGCTCAGCCACACCATTCTGCTGTGTTGTCCTTGGGATAGTTTTTTCCATTCTAATCCCATTTATTGCGTAAAACTATTTAAACCCCGTATCTTCGTCTTCTCATCCCTTGTCTGATCTCAAACACTTTAACTTCAAGCCCGTTTCAGTCTCAATCATGGCCTTCCATTTCTTAAAAGTCTCAAATACATCATATTTACTTTTCAAGAAATAAACTCATATCTTCCTGCTTGAGTCATCAATAAATGTGATGTAATACCGTGAGCCTCCAAGAGATGCCACTGGTGTGGGACCCCACAAATTCGTGTATACCAGCTCTAGCTTTCCAATCTTAGGTACTTTGTCAACTTTCACGAAACTCACCTTCTTCTGCTTCCTTATGATGTAGCTTTCACACAAATCAGACTCAACTGACTTCAACTCCGGTAGTTTTCCCTTTGACATAAGTGCCTTCATCCCTTTCTTGCTCATGTGCCCAAGCCTTAAGTGCTATAGTTTTGATTCAACACCCGTATCTGCAACAGCAACTGTATCCTTGCTGTTCGTAGTCATATAGAGAGTACCCGTCTTATGACCACGAGCCAAAATCCTAGCTCCCTGGCTGACCTTCCACTTTCCACTGTGAAAATGAATTGAATGCCCTTCATCATCAAGCTGTCCTACTGAAATTAGATTCTTCTTCAACTCCGGAACATGCCTGACCTTCTTTAGCTTCCATACCGAGTCACTGTGAACTCTAATGCAAACATCGCCTAGGCCCACAACATCCAACGTCGTTCTGTCAGCCAAATACAGCTTCCTGAAATCTCCACCAACATAGTTCTCAAGAATTTCACAGATTGCTGTCGTATGAAAAGATGCTCCTGAGTTTAAGACCCAAGAATCAAGGAGACTATCAACAGAGAGAAGTAGAGCATCATATACTTCTTATGTCACTACGTTTGCATAATCATTCTCAGTCTCCTTCCGTAGTTCCTTGTAATTCTTCTTGTAGTGACCAGTCTTGCCACATTTTCAACACTCAGGTTATTGTCTGAATCTGGATTTGCTTTTCCCTTTTCTAGAATTTGATCTACCTTGACCAGAGTTTTTGTCTTGTCCTCTGCCCTGAGTCTCGAAGTTTAAAGCAGCACCAGAACAAGAGGCTTCATCCGCATCTCTGCAAACCTCTTCAATGAGAATCAAATCCCTGACGTTTTGATAGCTCAGTTTACTCTTCCCGGCAGAGTTACTCATAGCCATCCTCATGATTTCCCATCTATTTAGCAAGACGCCAAGATGATGAACGCGTGAACCTCATCATCAAAATCAATTTCCACCGAGCACTACAAAAAAACAATTTTTTTCTCATTGGAATTTTCTGACGTGTCGGGGTGTCTGACACGTTAGAAAACTTTTCTGACGTGCGTTGAATGTCAGGTACATAGGAGTCAGTAAATTTTTTTTTTTCCTAACGTGTCAATTTTGACACGTCAGGAAATTTAAAAATTAACTAAAAAAATAATTTTTTTTTTTTAAAAAATAATTTTTTTTTTTTAAAAAATTTTGTCTGGAACATTTTTTTCAATTAATTTAATTTATTTTTGTAATTTCTCTGCACAACAGCTCCCTCACGCATGAAGGAGCTGCCATGCAGAGAGATTCATTTCTCTGCACCACTCGCCGTGCAGGGAAACGAAAAAATTTTCTTTGCACCAGAAATTTTTTTCGTTTCTCTGCACGGTACCTCTCTTCTTTTCTCCGGCCAGCTCTCCCTTTTCTCCATTTTCTCACACTCTCTCTCTCTCTCTCTCTTCTTTTCGATCTCCGTTTTCAAAAACCCAAACCCAAACAGAAAAAATCTTCAAAAAATCAATCTAAAAAATCAAAAACACAAACGTCAAACCCAACAATTCTTCAAAAACCCAAAAAATCTTCCTATCTTCTCTTTTTTTTTTTTCTTTTTTCTCTTCTGCTTCTCTTCTCCTTTTCTTCTTCTTCTTCTTCTTCTTCTACTTCTTCTTCTTCTGCTTTCTTCGATCTGCTGCTTCTCAATTTTTTCTCTTCACCTTTTCTTTTTCTTCTTCCTCTAGAGGGAGCTGCCGTGCAGAGAAGGGAGATTGAGAGAGGAGAGAGAGAGTGTCGGGAAATAAATGAAGAGGGAAAGAATAAGAAGAGGAAAAAAGTTGAGGGGAAATAAGAAGAGGGAAAAAATTCAAAATCCCACCCATTTTTTTTTTACATTTTCTGACGTGCCATTTTTTGCTATGTCAGAAAAATATTTTCTGACGTGGCATTTTTTGCCACCGAAGCCCCTTTCGCCATCTTTAGGTTGAACAATTTCTTTATCAGGTGTACCTTGTTGTTAGCCGACGGCTTCTCATACATGCTTGACAAAGTCGTCATTAGACCTGCTGTGTTCTTCTCCTTTACAACGTTGTGTGCAATTGATTTTGACAATGATAATCTGATAACTACCAGAGCTTTACGATCAAGAAGAGGTCACTTGCTATCATACATGTCATCGGGTTGTTCTCCTAAAAAAGGTTGATAGAGGTCCTTCCCATAAAGAATATCTTCAATCTGCACCTTCCAGTACCCAAAATCTATGCCGTTGAATTTTTCGATTCCTATCATTCCTTCTTCTACTGCCATCGCTCTCACTCGAACCAAAAGCTTTGATACCAGTTGTTAGGAAATTAATTATATTTCTCAGAACCATGAGATGCGAAAAATAAGAAGAATGCGAAATAACAAAGATAAGCAATCACACATGACATAAAGATTTAATTGGCCGGTTCGGCTTAACAAGCTTACATCCACTGGCGGAGATGACCCGAAGAAAATTCACTATCAAAAGATGGAGTACAAAAATAGTAGAGAGAAAATCACTCAGATCCTAAAGCTCCAATACACCCAAATCTCACTATCACACGAGAGATTATTCCCAAAATAGAATATAAAAGATAGATGTACAAACTCTTCTTTTGCTGGAACAAATGGCGGTTAATCTCTATTTTCTTCTCTCACTCTGCAGCATCTTTTCTTCTAAACACTTGTTTTTGGCTCCCCTAAAAAAACACCAAGAAGAAAACACCCAAGCAGCTCCTCCTCAAGCTGTGCAGCTTGCTGCCCTTGTACACCCACCTTTTGATTTTTCTCTCATGCGGCACACTCACCCTTGCACAACAACCCACCTTCTTTTGGTGCTTCACTGATTCACGTTTTGGGCACACTCTTTGTAGCAAACACAAGTCTCCTTTTATAGAAGCACTAAGTCGGTTAATCCTCTCCTTTTACATGTTGGTTTAGGACTCCTACTACAAGTCAAACAAGAAGTCCAAATACACATAGGAGGACTCTAAAAAAGGATTTCCAAATACCACTCAAAGGCAATGGGGCCCACTTCAAACTTGATTTCAAGTCACATGTTTAACACGTATTGGTTTATTGTGTATACGTGACTAGATTAATTGCTCTTTATATATAGGTTCTTTCTGTACAGTTTTTGTGTGACTTAATATACAATTATATTCTCTACATGTTATCCGAGCCTAGGTTCTAAAACACCTTCTCCAAATCTTTTTGACGATTCCAATAGCTCTGCCTTCTTCATATCTCCTTCTTTCTGGCATCATTTTGAGCCAATGACTATACCAATCAAACCACAAAAGATGATCTATCTAAAGCCGTCGAGACCAAACCCATATGAGTCGCCACGTGTCAACACAGTCCACCCAAAGGTTCTACTCATGTAGCCTCGCCCCACCATGATTGTTACATCAAGTTGGTGACCATGCTAATCGAAAGATCTGACACCAATCATTCCAGAGACTCCGAGACCAATCCCTTTAGAGTTGCCATGTTATCAAAGCCTAGGTTTAAAACGCCTTCTTCAATCTTTTCAATGATTCCAATAGCTATGCCTTCTTCATATCTCCTTTCAAGCATCATTTTGAGCCAATGACTATACCAATCAAACCTCAAAAGATGATCTATCGAAAGCCTTCAGACCAAACCCATCAAATTATAAACAAATTTTACAAAAAAACTTTTACAACATGATTGGGAATGAGATAAATTTAACTTTTGAGAAATTCGATTATATTGTGCCACATCATGTTGTAAAAGTTTTTTCATGTTGTAAAAGTTTTTTGGTAAAATTTGTTTATAAGCCTAGGAGTTTTCTTTAGAAAATTTTAGAAGAATGAGAGAATACGAAAGCTAGGGGTGTACGACCATAATGGGTTTATAAAGGCTGGGGTTTTTCTTTTCTCACTCAAAAGGATTAGGGTTTGTGTTCTTGTTGCAATAGGCTTTAATTTAGAGCTAAAATATAGAATCCGGACAAAAAGACCTCAAAAGGGGCAGCTAGGGTAGAACTTTTAAAAACAAAATTCAAACATTTAATTACTTGTCAAAATAAGATAATTAGGACTAAAAAATAAAACATTTGGAATTAAAATTCCATGCCAAACACATGCAAATATGTGGCTAGGGTTAAATGTCTAGGGTTTTTATAAAACTTTACTACTAAAAATATTAATAGGAATAATATTTAATTGCACATTTATAGTTTGATCCACATAGACTAGGTTAACCTTATTAGGGTTGGATTAGGTTTTGTCAACCGGATACCACTGAAGCCCAAGTCTAGTGTCAAGGATGACAAGGCTTTGGGTCAGGTATAGGACATGCTTTTAAATGGGCTGCCCTCTTCACTTCAATTAAATATAGTCACCTGTTTCTTTTATTTTTTTATTTATTATTTATTTTTTAATTTTTTTTTATTGATGAATAAGATGTGTATTTTGACACAATTGGAGAAGCTTCTTGAAAATTATGCAAAACTTTTGACAACATAAAAGAATAAAAAATACAAAATAGTTTTAGCAAGCAACAAAATCCTAAAATGAACATTTACAATAATCAATGGCGGATGATAAACATATAAACAGGGGGAAATTCAATGAGGAGCCCTTCAAAAAGGATAACAAAAATGTTGCAGGAGCTGATACTGCTATACAATTCTGACAGATTTGTGCTCTAGCTAGAAGAGTTGTTGCTGCTCCCACAGCCCTTATTTTGCAGAAGCTCTTGCTTGAGAGCCATGAATTTAGCTGCTATATCATCATAGTCAGGCAACTTGGGATGAACATGTTTGGGATATTGAAAAGGGCAGGAATTGGACCGTGACATGGCTTCCTTGACATTTTCTTTAGCCCTTTCCGGGGGCATTGTCTCAGCTCTTGTAAAAGAACTAGTCACCCTTTGGCAGGAAACCTTAGAACAAACACAGCTGCCTGGTGAATCAGATTTCTCTGCTTTGCCCTTTCCCTCCCCTTCCTTCTTCTTCTGCTCATCAGGCTGCCAATTTGGATAGGTAAAAACGTTGTACACAGTAGCACCATTGTCGTAACTTCTCCTAGGTTTCTGAGGGATGTCTGTCCATTCCATTTCCTTGTCTGATTCTCCAACTCCATTACCAGGAGTTGGGAAGCTCACCAAAGTTGTTATCCCTGTCTTTTGCTTCCATGGTAGAACTTGCTGGCTGTGTTTGTCATCAGAGGTGCAAAAATAAAATGGATGTCTCACGCTGCTGTCCATCTCAAAGGTTAAAGAAGGATCCCTTTGTTAGAATATAAATTAAATGACTAAAATCATTTCTTTCTATTGGTGATGTAATAGGGTATCGGAGTAAAGGATCCGAATTCGAACCTCATCTCCGTCAATTTACTTTCCATTTCATTTAATTATTCCATACGTGAGAGGAAGTGGTAGAACATATGATTAAATTACTCATTTCTAACATGGTATCAAAGCAGAGGTTTGAATTCGAACCCCATCTCTGTTATTTACCTCCCATTTCAATTAAATATTTCACAATTTAACACCGTTGGGATCATACCTGCAGTGACATGACTGGAAGTTAGTTCCCAAGTCCAACAAGCAAGGTTTCTTCAGCCTCTTCTGGGCATGATATGAATGTTGCCTTCCTACTCCTGGAGTCTTCTTCTGGTGCTTTCTAGGTTGATGAGTTGGGGAACTCTTGGATGGCTTTTCATAATATATTGAACATTCAACATCATTCAAGCTTTCATTTTCCCTAGACATTGACATCCTCCTGAATCTTTTCCCAGATGCATTATTCCCACTCTTTCTAGAGCTCCTTGAGCCAGACTTCTCACTCCAGGATTCACAATGATCCTCCATATTACCTTGGTCATAGATGATTCCAATTTTTTCACTCTTAGGCAGGACAGATGATTTGAACTTAAATAGTCTTTGGTCTTGACAATCTCCATCATTTTCCTTGAAAGACTGAAACTCCTCTATGTCATCAAGATAAACTATCGTTTCCTCAGAAAACTGAGGCAAACTCTCTGAAGAAGATGCTGTAATCTTTCTGACTTTCTTGTGTTCCAAGCCAGAAACTGTGTATTTATATGGAGAATTCAGCTTGGCTTTTTCTACTTTCTGTGTTTTTACATGCATAGGAGAAGGTTCTTCTGCATTTAGAGATGATTGCTGAACAATAGAAGAACCACTAAAAGTACTAGTTATATCAGAATCTTGGTGGCCGAGAGAGTTGCATAGCTCTATCAAAATGTTCTTGTTAGTTGATATTGAATCAACATACATGACATTTCTTTCCACCTCCTCCACACTTGAAGCTTGCATTTCAGATCCTTTGGATGTGTTGCAGCAAGTTTGAACATCTTCTTTGACCTTAGTTGCATGGTAGAAAACAACACATTTGAATTAGATTTGGCAAAGCAATAGCATCATGGATTTGTTTTAACATGTTGATTCAAGTATAAATAATCACCTGCTGGTTTTGCCATCCAGGGTAGTAATCAAGTGCTAAAACCCCCGGTTCCAGGCAGCACTGCCTAGCTATTTCATCCACCAATCTGTTCTTCACGTCTTCTGGTACTGAATTCATGGAGAGTTTCTCTTTTATCTGCAGTTTTAGATATTACCAATTTGCAATCATATATATTAGTGCCAAACCTTTCTCGAATAAACGGAATCATCTACATAAATTTTTATTACAAATTGTTTCAAATTATAACCTCGCGATTCACAAGATTGCCAGGGAATAGTTCAACAGCGGTCATTGCAAATCTCTGACCATAACGTTCGCCGAAGAGCTTCCGGATCACCAGAAGCTCAGGCAGTTCACCACATCTTGCAGAAGCATATATAAGAGTTGAAACTGCTTCATTTATATCATTTGGACAGTCCCTGAATCCACCAAATTACAATAAAAGAAAAGATACTTGTTTTAGATCACAGAACAGGAACATAGAGTAGTAGGGATAAGAAGAACTTGGGAAAGAGAAATAGATTAGTTGTCTTTAGCTCCATACTTGTGTCTTCGGATATAAGAAAGATGGATGAGGATGAATTCACAGAAATGGTCCAACAATTCATACACTGCTACTATGCTTTCATCTTTGGTGAGCTGCTCAACCTAAAAAAAATGAGAGAAATGATCACATGCCTAAGGCTGCAAAAACAAATTCCTAAGATTTTAGCAAAAGTTGCAATAGCAATTGGACTAGAAACTAATTCCATAAACAAGAATGAAAACGTACTCTTAGCAAGCATAATTACAGAATGCAATTGTAATTCAATATGGAAATAAACAGAGAAAAGGATCATATCAGCTGAAACTTCATGATTCCACAACTCTTTTCTGTTATATTTCACAACAGATTAGCATAAGTAAAACTGCACAATCTGCTATTTTCTTGGCAGAATTACTACACTGGTAAATCTTCAAAACCAAACACGCATAAAAATTGAATCATTTGTCAGATTGAAGTTGGGGTTGATTCTATTTGACTTTTTCTTTCCTCTCTCTCTCTCTCTCTCTCTCTCTCTCTCTATGATGTTCTGTGCTTTTCATGTCATGAAATGATTGTTACCTAACATAAAGGCTTATCATTAAACTTGCAGTTAATGGTTGGAACCTTAAACAAACTGCTAGAAAGGTGATTATTCGGATAAGATGAAAAGAACCTCCTGTAACAGGTGCAAGATTTAAACCCTCTCAAAGTTCCTTAGACTTCTCAACAAATCTCCAACTTTTGTCCAACATTTTCACAAAAAAAAAAAAAGCAGAGGAAATAACAGGGGAGCTCCTCAATAAACTCATAGTGGAGAATACATTAGCATACCCGGTTAAAAGCAATATGATCATGGCCAATTTTGATCAGCTGAGACAAATCTTCACGTAATTGCCTCACAATTGAATTCCTCTTGTTCTTCAGCAGCTTTAGCCGGCACCGAACTTGGTTGATCAGTTTCTTGCTGCAACAAGAAAAACACAGAACCTTGCATCATGAGCAGCCGCAAATGATCTGCAAACAACTAAACTTTACACTCTTCAACTTATTGGTTTACCATTTTGTAGCTTTTCTCCATCCGAACAAGATGTCAAACATGTCTAGAATTCAACAACAATTCTTGGGTTCTTTCTGCTTCAGAAGAAGAAGAAGTGATGATGATGATGGTGATATGAGGAGCAAAAGCTCTATCTGCAGCTGAAGCTTTGGTTCTATGATATCATTTTGTTAGCTTTGTGAAAGGAAAAGAAGGAGAAGGAAGAAGAGGAGAGGAGAGGTGGAAAAGGTATAGAAACGCCATGAAAGTTGGTTTACTTTGGAGGGTGTGTTTATATTTAGGAGTGGTGGGAGAGAGAATGAATGAGGGAGTGGGAGAGAGCGAGGCGCGAGACACTTCTGGTTCCCTTGAAAAACTGCCCCACGACAACCATTGTTGTTGGGACACCTGTCAACGTAGATTATAACCCATTGAAATTGAGGGTGTGAATTAATTAATTTCTGCAACATCTTCTGCTTGATGGTTGAAAAACCCAGAAAGAAAAAAATAATAAGAATACAAAAAGCAAGACAAAAAAAATACTTAATATTTAATATATATATTTTTTTTTTCAAATGTTCATGATTTTTTTTAACATTTTGAAAAGGTCCAAAACCCCAAGGTTAAGGGTGGTTCTGTCCTTGGATAATATGGTAAGGGATATTTTTGCCTGCTTAAGGGGGAGAATTTTGGGCATGCATGACTTATGCAGATGCCACCAGCACAAGATTAGATCATTTTCTTTTAAAGTGAAATGGAAAGAAATTATTTTGTTGCCAATTTTCCACAAATCTAGTGGTATATATATGTTGGCATATGATTTGGGATATCCTTAATAAAAGGAGGTAAATAAAGGGAAAAAAAGAAGAAGAAAAAGAAGCAATTTAATGGCAAGAATTTAGGAGCTCAAAGAACTGAGAAGACCATTGAAATGAAGTAGTCAATTTAGAATATCACAAGACATGAAAAAGCTTATGAAAGGTAGGTGGAGCCCTTTATAGGTTCCAAGGACCAACACCAACCATAAAAACCCAACTGCTTTATCCCTGAACGTGGTATATTCCATATTATATTATTAATTATTTTAAATATAAATTAAATAATTAAATTCATCAATTTATATGTGTTTAAATTTTTAAATAAGTGGACACATAGTTATTAATCTACAATTCTTTGTGCAATTTAAATAGTCACAATAGCACCTAGAGCAAACTTTTTCAGAATCATCTGCTGAGATTCAGTTGATGAGATCTACCAGAGACCAACAGCCTTCCTATTAAGTTAATGAGTATGTGTTACTTTCTGATGGGGGAGAGCCATAAAGTTATCAAGAGGCTCAAGACTACACAACACTGGTATTAGAGCCCAAATTCAACTAACAAGTTTCGGCCAAATAGTCCATGGGAGAAACGAGTTGCCTCTACCTCCGGCTTAGTCGCTCAGGGCTCGATGTGCAAAGGGAGGTTGTTGGGGTTATATCAGTTGTGGAAGGAGTTGACAGTCAGTTTATAAGTGTGATAAAAAACCTCACTTCTTGAGTTAGATTTTGAGGTTGAGAGAGACACAAAACTATTCAACATCATTAGCCTCTTTTACAACCGATGTGTGACAACCCTAACAATTAAAAACTAGAAAGAAAACTTAGAGAATTGTTGAGTTAAAGATTAATTATTGATTTGGTGAAAATGTGAAATGCTTCAATGCATTCTGTGGACCATCTCCCCACCATCTTCTCCCTTCTCCCTTTAATTTTGTTTTTTGTTTTTTTAGAATCAAAATGTTAGAGGGAGAAGATGGTCCACAAAATGCATTGAAGCATCCCTCTATTGATTTGGGTATAATATAATAATAGTCCATGTTAAGGGGTTTCAGCTCAAAAAGGTGAAGAGACAGACATGATTGTTTACTGAACCTTAACATTCACGCGGTGACAGTAGTGTGATGATTAAGGTGCTCAATTATTATATGCTCTTTCTTGTGGGATGAAAGTGAAAACAAAACAAAAAAACAAAGAAGAACAAGAAGTAATCCGACAGACAAATGGCTGCGTGGTTGTTAGGGTTTGATTGAGAGTCAAAGGAACAGGTAATCAAACCCACCTCTCTCTCTTTCGCTTCCATGGCTGGTGACCAACTGATGGCATAGCATGCAATCTTGCTCACGCATGCTGAAATTTGTAGTAATATTTCTTTCTTGAGGAATATTATAAAAAGAATATGTAATCATTACTACTGCACAATCACCCAACTATCATCTGATTTATTGTATTTTATTTTTTAAAAAAATTTTAATTCCAAGGGTACTGTGGGGTGAAAAGTTGTGAAGTGGTGCTTAGGTTGCAGTTGTTGCAGGTTAGGGCAGGTGGGATCCCCAACACACATTCTCATAGGTTGCCGCAAATTAATGGCCGTGGTGGTTATGCTTGTCACAATCCATTTATTCATTTCCTGTTGCATTCAGTTGTTCTGGCACGCAAACTTTTCATGCTGGATATGCATGGATCTAAAGCCTAATTTTTTAAAAAAATTGTAAATTTTTAAATTATAAAATTTAGACCATTCTAGAGAAGCACTTAGGAAATATTATTTAGGAGAAACTTCAGAAAGCTCTCCTGAACTTTCAGCTATTTTAAAATAACTTCTATGAATTTTCAAAACTCTCACTTAGGCCCCTTGAACTTTGATTTTCTCACACTTTGAACATTTTTAACATTAAACTACGTCGTTTGAAACGTTTTACACCCAACTCAAAACGACGTCGTTTTGAGCATAATATTAAAAATATATATATAAAAAAAAAAAAAAAATCTAAAGCCACCCCACTTGGCCAAAATGGGGTGGTCTGGCTTCTGGCCTCATGGTCAAGCCACCCCTTTGGCCATGGGGTATCCGCCACCCCCAAAAGACCAAAAAAAAAAAAAAAAAAGGCCTGGAAGGACACGGACCACCTCATGGTGGTTTCTGCACACCCCATACCTACGGTATGGAGTGGTCGAACCACCCCTCACTCTGGCTGGGGTGGTCCGGACTTCAAAGACCAAAAAAAAAAAAAAAAAGGCCCGGGAGGGGGGGGATGGGGTGCATTTGGGTTGGTCTAATTAATTCCCACGGGTCAGGAGTGGTTTCGCCACCCCATACTGCATGGAGTGGTCGGAATCACCTCCTGCACTGGGCTGGGCCCTACCACCCCAAAAGCACCCACATCCCCTTTTTTTTTTTAGCTGGGCAAGGGTTTGACCAATTTGGCTATGGTGGTGCTGTGGGTGGTCGGACACTTTGGCCAAAAATGGGGTGGTCCGGCCACCCCATTTTGGCCAAGCCACCCCCGGTTTATTTTATTTTATTTTATTTTTATTTTTATATTTTGCTTCTTTTTTAAAAATAAAATAAAATTAATGCCTAAAACGACGTCGTTTTGGGCTGGATAGGTGTTGTAGTTTTAGGACACAAAACGACATAGTTTTGGGGAAGGGTAAAATGGGTATAAAATGTCAAATTGTTTGACTTTAACGTTAAAAGGGTCCAAAGTGAGAGAAAACAAAAGTTCAGGAGGCCTAAGTGAGAGTTTTGAAAATTCAGAGGGGTTTTTTCAAAATAATTGGAAGTTCAGGAGGGCTTTCTGAAGTTTCTCCTATTATTTATTAAAAATGTGGTATGTTATAAAGGCAGTCAGAAAGTATTATATAGTAACTCGCTAATTTTTGAACTGAAGTAGCTAAATGCAGCTATATTTTAATCTAAATTTATATCTCAACTAGTCAAAATAACTCTCAAGATTTCGGTCCCTCCAAAATCCGAAATCTGGGGTTAGATCCTTAAAAAAAAATGTGTTAACAATGCGATTTGTGGGCAATAAAATAGTTGACATGATTCTAATTACATTGCAAGTGAATCATAAGAAAAAACATGTATAGACCAATTGTAAGTTTAACATCATTTTAAAAAGGGAAAAATGCACTTTACCCCCCTGAAGTTTAAGGGGTTTTTCAATTTGAACCCCAAAGTTTAAAAATTGGCAATGTACCCCCCATGAAGTTTCAAAAAGTGTTAATTTAAATCCTCCGTTAATATTTTCCGTCTAAATGGATGGAACTTGTCCCACGTGCGCCTCATGTGACATATTAAGCTATTTTCTTCCAATTTTGCCCTCACTGCTAAACGACTCGTTTTGCACATTTCTGGGTACCTCAACTCCTACTTCCCTCTCCTCCAAAAACTGAGCATTCAATTCAATCCTTCTTGACGAATTGGTTTGTCGCAAACCAACTAGTCTTTGAGAATACCCTCTCAGAATCTGCAAGAGAGGGACCAAGACCCATGTTTGTCGTAAAAAGACACATATTAGTCCAATTACTAAGTGACCGGCAATGCCTAACCATGTCTTCGTTGAACCTGCGAGGAAGATGATGAACATAAATGTATTTACCCGAACATAAATCTTTGGAGATTTTCTCATTTCTTTTCTCATCGGGTTTAAACCTCTTCTGATCCGGTTCTTCTGCATTCTCTAAACTAGAAACCCCATTAACAGACTAATCAATTTCGTTCTCTGCAATGTGCGTTTGATTGTTGGGGTACACTTTTGTCACTATTTGATCAGAATTTTCAAGCCCATAATCCTCGGCTGAAAAGTTGGTAAACGGTTTGTACGAATTTTTTCTTACATCCCTGGTTTTTGATGTCCGCTTTCCCACCATAGTAAAATGATTGAATCCCTTGAGTTTTCACAACCTCACAGAGTTGAACTCCTTTTTTGCTCTCATGGCAGAAACAGTCACCTCTCTCTGTGTTTTCCTTCTACTCCTATATCCTGTAAAGTCTCAAGACAACACTAGGCCATTGTTGGACGAGTTCGACGGCAGGTTCAGTGCTGCAGGCAACAACATGAGCTTAGACAGCGTTTTAGGGTTTAGGGTCAAATTTGATACTTACAAGAACGTTTAGTTAGTTCAGTATGAATCGGTTGGGGGTTTCTTGAATCACTATGGCTGGGGTTCGGTGACAGAGGCCTTGCAATTTCGTGTTCCATTTATTCTGCTACCCAATTCGTCAAGAAGGATTGAATGCTCGGTTTTTGGAGGAGAGGGACATAGGAGTTGAGGTACCCAGAAATGAGCAAAACGGGTCATTTAGCAGTGAGGGCAAAATTGGAAGAAAATAGCTTAATATGTCACGTGAGGCGCATGTAGAACAAGTTCCATCCATTTAGACGGAAAATATTAATGGAGGATTTAAATTGAAACTTTTTGAAACTTCAGGAGGGTACCTTGTCAATTTTTAAACTTTGAGGTTTAAATTGAAAAACCATTGAAACTTCAGGAGGGTAAAGTGCATTTTTCCCTTTTAAAAATATAGGGTAACTTCACTTTAGATCCCTAAACTACCACGTGAGTTGACATACCCTCCCCGAACTTTGAAACCTCTCAATTTGAACCCCTGAACTTTCAATTGCAATAAAATCCATGCCGTCTATTTTTTTTAACAGTCGTTAAATATACCAAAACGCATCATTTTTGAAGTGGGACACGTTAGATTTTTTTGATCCTACGTCTCCACTTTTGACACATAGGATCAAATCACACCATTTTGGACCTATCCAAAACAATGTTTTTGGTAAAGCTTGGGGTGTTATTTCCTCACCCCAAATCGTGCGACACACGACTGAAACCAAGCCCGTCGAGCAGCCCTTCAAAATTCCTGACGCACCAAGCTTCCCCCCCGATGCACTGACCGGCGAACCCACCGGCGCAACAGTTATTCCCAATCGTGCGACACACGCCTCAAATCAAGCCCAGATTCTCGTCCATGGAGCAACCCCATATTCCTGACGCACCATGGTTCCCCCCCCGGATGCACTCATCGGCGAACCCACCAATGCATCCACCGGCGCAACAGAACTAACCGTGAAACTCATTCCGGCGTCACTCAGTTTGGAGTCAAATCTCCGGCTAAGGTTCCGTGAATTTCAAATTTTTTATTCAAAAAATTTGGATTCCGGCTAAAGGTATTTCCTGGAATTTTTTGTGGGTTTTGTTGGTTCAAACAAAATGAATGCATTTTCTTGTAATTTGATTAAGTTTTTTTTTAGTATTGGAACCTTATTGTCGAAACCCCCATCCCCAAGCATTTTTGTCGAACACGTGTTTATATACATGATTGGGCTGATGTGTTGGATATAATTACTTCATTGCTATGTTATATACACTTTAATGCTATGGATTGACAGTGGTTGTCGGCATGGAATATTTTTCTTGTGGCTCTGGAACTTTTTGGTTGTGGTCCCATATTGATTGTTGTCCATTAGCTATTGTGAACTTTTACATTGATAGTGGCTTTGTCCATAATAGGCAGATGTGTTGGAATTTTTTTTTTTTTTTTT
>NC_081545.1:9188654-9216364 GCF_901000735.1 Corylus avellana | reverse complement strand
TGCCAGGGGGTGGCTGGAGCCACCCCCTTGGCCAAAAATGGGGTGGTCCGGCCACCCCATTTTGGCCAAGCCACCCCCGGTTTATTTTATTTTATTTTATTTTTATTTTTATATTTTGCTTCTTTTTTAAAAATAAAATAAAATTAATGCCTAAAACGACGTCGTTTTGGGCTGGATAGGTGTTGTAGTTTTAGGACACAAAACGACATAGTTTTGGGGAAGGGTAAAATGGGTATAAAATGTCAAATTGTTTGACTTTAACGTTAAAAGGGTCCAAAGTGAGAGAAAACAAAAGTTCAGGAGGCCTAAGTGAGAGTTTTGAAAATTCAGAGGGGTTTTTTCAAAATAATTGGAAGTTCAGGAGGGCTTTCTGAAGTTTCTCCTATTATTTATTAAAAATGTGGTATGTTATAAAGGCAGTCAGAAAGTATTATATAGTAACTCGCTAATTTTTGAACTGAAGTAGCTAAATGCAGCTATATTTTAATCTAAATTTATATCTCAACTAGTCAAAATAACTCTCAAGATTTCGGTCCCTCCAAAATCCGAAATCTGGGGTTAGATCCTTAAAAAAAAATGTGTTAACAATGCGATTTGTGGGCAATAAAATAGTTGACATGATTCTAATTACATTGCAAGTGAATCATAAGAAAAAACATGTATAGACCAATTGTAAGTTTAACATCATTTTAAAAAGGGAAAAATGCACTTTACCCCCCTGAAGTTTAAGGGGTTTTTCAATTTGAACCCCAAAGTTTAAAAATTGGCAATGTACCCCCCATGAAGTTTCAAAAAGTGTTAATTTAAATCCTCCGTTAATATTTTCCGTCTAAATGGATGGAACTTGTCCCACGTGCGCCTCATGTGACATATTAAGCTATTTTCTTCCAATTTTGCCCTCACTGCTAAACGACTCGTTTTGCACATTTCTGGGTACCTCAACTCCTACTTCCCTCTCCTCCAAAAACTGAGCATTCAATTCAATCCTTCTTGACGAATTGGTTTGTCGCAAACCAACTAGTCTTTGAGAATACCCTCTCAGAATCTGCAAGAGAGGGACCAAGACCCATGTTTGTCGTAAAAAGACACATATTAGTCCAATTACTAAGTGACCGGCAATGCCTAACCATGTCTTCGTTGAACCTGCGAGGAAGATGATGAACATAAATGTATTTACCCGAACATAAATCTTTGGAGATTTTCTCATTTCTTTTCTCATCGGGTTTAAACCTCTTCTGATCCGGTTCTTCTGCATTCTCTAAACTAGAAACCCCATTAACAGACTAATCAATTTCGTTCTCTGCAATGTGCGTTTGATTGTTGGGGTACACTTTTGTCACTATTTGATCAGAATTTTCAAGCCCATAATCCTCGGCTGAAAAGTTGGTAAACGGTTTGTACGAATTTTTTCTTACATCCCTGGTTTTTGATGTCCGCTTTCCCACCATAGTAAAATGATTGAATCCCTTGAGTTTTCACAACCTCACAGAGTTGAACTCCTTTTTTGCTCTCATGGCAGAAACAGTCACCTCTCTCTGTGTTTTCCTTCTACTCCTATATCCTGTAAAGTCTCAAGACAACACTAGGCCATTGTTGGACGAGTTCGACGGCAGGTTCAGTGCTGCAGGCAACAACATGAGCTTAGACAGCGTTTTAGGGTTTAGGGTCAAATTTGATACTTACAAGAACGTTTAGTTAGTTCAGTATGAATCGGTTGGGGGTTTCTTGAATCACTATGGCTGGGGTTCGGTGACAGAGGCCTTGCAATTTCGTGTTCCATTTATTCTGCTACCCAATTCGTCAAGAAGGATTGAATGCTCGGTTTTTGGAGGAGAGGGACATAGGAGTTGAGGTACCCAGAAATGAGCAAAACGGGTCATTTAGCAGTGAGGGCAAAATTGGAAGAAAATAGCTTAATATGTCACGTGAGGCGCATGTAGAACAAGTTCCATCCATTTAGACGGAAAATATTAATGGAGGATTTAAATTGAAACTTTTTGAAACTTCAGGAGGGTACCTTGTCAATTTTTAAACTTTGAGGTTTAAATTGAAAAACCATTGAAACTTCAGGAGGGTAAAGTGCATTTTTCCCTTTTAAAAATATAGGGTAACTTCACTTTAGATCCCTAAACTACCACGTGAGTTGACATACCCTCCCCGAACTTTGAAACCTCTCAATTTGAACCCCTGAACTTTCAATTGCAATAAAATCCATGCCGTCTATTTTTTTTAACAGTCGTTAAATATACCAAAACGCATCATTTTTGAAGTGGGACACGTTAGATTTTTTTGATCCTACGTCTCCACTTTTGACACATAGGATCAAATCACACCATTTTGGACCTATCCAAAACAATGTTTTTGGTAAAGCTTGGGGTGTTATTTCCTCACCCCAAATCGTGCGACACACGACTGAAACCAAGCCCGTCGAGCAGCCCTTCAAAATTCCTGACGCACCAAGCTTCCCCCCCGATGCACTGACCGGCGAACCCACCGGCGCAACAGTTATTCCCAATCGTGCGACACACGCCTCAAATCAAGCCCAGATTCTCGTCCATGGAGCAACCCCATATTCCTGACGCACCATGGTTCCCCCCCCGGATGCACTCATCGGCGAACCCACCAATGCATCCACCGGCGCAACAGAACTAACCGTGAAACTCATTCCGGCGTCACTCAGTTTGGAGTCAAATCTCCGGCTAAGGTTCCGTGAATTTCAAATTTTTTATTCAAAAAATTTGGATTCCGGCTAAAGGTATTTCCTGGAATTTTTTGTGGGTTTTGTTGGTTCAAACAAAATGAATGCATTTTCTTGTAATTTGATTAAGTTTTTTTTTAGTATTGGAACCTTATTGTCGAAACCCCCATCCCCAAGCATTTTTGTCGAACACGTGTTTATATACATGATTGGGCTGATGTGTTGGATATAATTACTTCATTGCTATGTTATATACACTTTAATGCTATGGATTGACAGTGGTTGTCGGCATGGAATATTTTTCTTGTGGCTCTGGAACTTTTTGGTTGTGGTCCCATATTGATTGTTGTCCATTAGCTATTGTGAACTTTTACATTGATAGTGGCTTTGTCCATAATAGGCAGATGTGTTGGAATTTTTTTTTTTTTTTTTTTTTTGTGTTTTGTCGTGGCTTAGTGGCTTTGTCCATAATTTTGGTTGTGGTCCCATATTGTTTGTGTGTTTTGTCCTTTGACAATTGGTTGGGTTAATATTATATTAAAAGAGGCATAAGAATTAATCCCTATTTAGTAGAAATATATATTTTTGTCCAATCACCTTGATGTTAATATGTTCTCCACTTTTGTTTCTCTTGGGGCCCATGATGATTCAAGCATAACAAAGAAACGAGAAAGAAAGAAAGATAATGTGAGTCATGTGAATTGTACTCCTTTTAATAAATGGTTATACAAGAGGAGTTAGACTATGTGATAATTTTTGGTGTATTTGGGAAAGAGTTTTGAAATGAGGACGGGATTGATTGATGTAATATAGAGGTATAGAAGTTTTGAATTTTTTTTTTAGAGAAAAGTGAAGAAAGTTGTTTGGTAATATGAAGAAAGGGGTTTGACTTTTTTTTAGAAGGGTGGGGAAATGGTTAACAAACATATGCCTTAGTATGTTTTTTTTTTTTTTTTTTAATGCTACTTGTTGGGTTTGATTGCGACCATTTGTAAAATTTGTATACAATAGTGATGAACTATTTTAGTCCACAAAAAACGAAAATGAATGTAAAATATGTATATAATAATGAGGAAATATTTTATTCGACAAAAAGATGGAAATGAATAGGTTTTAATTGGCTATAGATGAAAACTAAAGAAAGTAAATAAAATAGTATAGATAGTTTATATATTATAGAAGTAAATAAAATAATATAGTTTATATATTGTTTTTCTTCCTTGTTATTTTTTGTTTAATTTTTAAATAATCTTGTATTAAACAACCTTATGCAATTGAAGAGAGAAACGTAATGATATTTTGGGGTAGTTTTTCATAATGACAAAAAAAGATTATGGCTTGCTTTCTAATCAAATATAAGTTTCTGGAACTCTACATAAATGTACATTTAGAAACAACAAGGTATTTTGAATTTGAAAGCCTCAAGCTTTGTTTATATGGTTGCCTGAAATTGAGTGCAATGAAACATCTTTTATTTTGTACTTCCATTTGCTTATAAAATGTTCTTTCTCCATTGTATAAATGGTTATACAAGAGGAGTTAGACTATGTAATAATTTTTGGTGTGTTTGGGAAAGCGTTATGTATTTTTGCATGCAATGAAACTCCATATGTTCACAGATATATTTAGGAAAGAGTTAGACATTGTAGACATTTTTTTTTTTTTTTTTTTTTTTTCTGTTTTTTTCTTACACTATTTCATATGTTCACAGATATGGTTGTCAATATAAACATTCACCATGGTGGGATAGTTCACCATACCCTGTTTAAGTACGTTGGTGGTGATGTCCACAAGGCCGACTCAATGGCTAGGCCACTGAGGCGGTTGCCTAGGACCCCCAGTTAGTAAGGCCCAAAAATTTTTTTAATAAGGCCCAAAAAAATTTTAAATAAGGTCTAAATTTTTTTTTAATTTTATTTTAACTTAAGGCCTAATTTTTTTTTTAAAAAAAAAATAAGGCCTAAAATTTTTTCTCATAAAAATTTAAGGCCTTTAAAATAAGGTTCCAATATAATAAGTCCATTGTAAAATAAGACCAATTAACCCAAAAAAACAAATATGCCACATCAATTTTTTTGGGCAACTAGTTAAAAGTTAAACTTAAAAGTCATTAAACAACAATGAGAATGAAAATAATAATAATATTATAAAAATATAATAATATTATTAAAATAAATATTATTTAATTAATATTTAAATATTAAAAAAATAAGGTCCAACTTCAAAATTTCGCCTAAGGCCCCCAAATGCATTGAGCCGGCCCTGGACGTCCATGAAGTAAAAGGGTTTGATGTTGACTTTTTGAGTATGTGGGAAATGAAAGAGCTGGTTCGTGATTTAGGATACATGAATGACTTTAGATGTTGGTATAACGTCAGTGATGATCATGACCAAGTGATAGCTTTGAATATTGATGCAGACATTGTTTATTTTTGTAACATTGTTGAAATTTACACGTGTGAAGAAATTCATTTATATGTAGAACATATGGTTGACGATGCTATAATGGTATATGAAACTTTATTTCTTCAAGCTCGTGAAGTGCATGGTGGAGATGGGGGTGGTGGGTTGGATGAAATACCTAGGGCTACCCATGAATACGGAGATGGATGAGGATTATGAGAAGATAGACAATGTGAACATTCTCAAGCAATAAATCGTAAAAGCTTACTGGTTAACACTAGGGTTGCTCCTACGGTTACACCATCAAAGAAAAAAACCTCCATCAATTTTTCTTCTCGAAGCGAGCAACCGACCACTAGACGAGGAGGTACACATTATTCTATTTTTTTTTTCATTTAATTGATGTTTATTATATTCTTTTAAATTGATATTATGTTAATCAACTGCTGTATTAATTCTTTTAATTAAAATAGAACGGAGTGGAAGGAAAGCAACTGCTGTTCGGACTGCAGACAAGCAAAGGACATCCACCACACATGCGTCCTCCACTGAACAAGCATGCAAGCATCCGACCACTAGTAAAGGAGGTTACATTCCAATCTTTTAAATTGAGAATTCTTATAGTGGTTGTTGATGATGTTGTTTTTTTTTTTTTTTTTTTTTTTTTTCAGTAAGAACAATAAGAAGAAGAACACGGGGTACTCAACCTGTTTTGCAAGATGAAGAGGACAATGTTAATGTTGATGTGGAAGGCAATGACCATCCTGGTACGGATGCCATACCCGAAAGCACAAAAAAAAAAAGAAGTGGTAGGCCACGAAAGACCAAAGTGGTTTAGCCTATTGACGAAGTCATCAATAAGCTATTGAGTGACTTCGAAGCAACTAATGGTGAGGATTCAAACCTATTTTACAATTCTTATATGGTCAAAAAAGAAAAGGAAGGAGCGGCCAACTGGTGGGACAATGTTGATTGTATCATAAATGCGGAAGGAGACAATGGTGGGGACAACGAATCTAATGATGAAAGTGATGGTCTTGTCCACAAGGCAGTGATTCTAACGATGTTGGCAAAAGAAAGAAGAGGTATAGACAGTTCAATGAGAAACATGACTTGAAAAACTTGAAGGGGATCAGTTCACCGATACATATTCCTTCAAGATGGTACTAAAGACTTATGCTGTGTAGAAGGGATTCGATTACCACTACAACTACAATGACATGGGTAGGGCTAGTGCAGTTTGTAGAGAAGAGCATTGCCAGTGGAGGATTCATGGCTCTATTGATGCTACGAGGACATGTATACAGATTAAAACATTCTACCCGATCCATATTTGTGGTAATCAGTTTGCAAATACAAAATATGATGTTGAGTACCTTGTTCGTATGTATAAGAAGGATTTCGAGGATGATACCACATGGACCCCGTACGCATTGCAACAGAGGGCTAAGAGAGACCTCAACATAGATGTTCCCATTGATTATTGCTATAGAACAAAGAATGAGGCATTGTATCAACTTTTTGGCAGCCATTCAATGCAATATTGCCTCACGAGGAGATACGCATTGGCAATACTTAGCACAAACCTTGGTAGTAGTGCTTATGTTCATAGAGATTGAGCATTTTTCCAAAGGATGTACATTTGCCTTGATTCGTGTAAGAAGGGGTTTAAGCATGGTTGTCGGCCCTTGATTTGTTTAGATGCTTGTCATCTTAAGGGGGAATATGGGGGGCAATTACTTTGTGTTATAGGCGTAGATGACAACGACAACATGTTCCCCATTGCATTTGCTGTGGCCGAGGCTGAGACAAGAGAGTCATGGCAGTGGTTTATTCAAATTTTGCTGGTAGACTTATGCGGGGGAGACGGCGGACTTGATTGAACTATTATGTCTGACAGACAGAAGGTAGTAAATTTTGTAATAACCTTATTGTGTTTTTTCATTTGTTTAAGTTGTTACATATAATTCAATACATAAAATTTTGGTGTGTAGGGGATTAGAACAGCAGTTGACGTTGTGTTGCCACATGCTGAGCATCACTTTTGTGTTTAACACCTACATGCGAACTTCAAAGCGAATAGGTACACGGGAAAAGCTTTTAAGGATGAGTTGTGGGGGGCTGCACGGGCAGCCGATATTTATGCCTTTGACAACCACATGCAGAAGATCTTGTGGTGTACCTAAGGCGTCATGATTCAGGCACGCTTTCTATTGCCAAACCAAGAGCGACATGTTATTGAATAACTTGGCTAAAAGCTTTAATGCTTGGATTAAAGAAGATAGGAGTAAGCCCATTTTAACTATGATTGAAGATATTCGTTGCCAGATAATGGCACGGTTCCAGCAAAAAAAGAATGGAATCTGGTCGACTTAATACATGATATGCCCAAAAATTCAGAAAAAGTTGGAGAGGTCAAAGAATGATGCAAGAAATTGTATTAGTCGGTGGCAGAATGAGTTAGAGTTTGAAGTTGACCACATGTATGATGCATGACGTTTAGTCAGGTTAGATCGTCAAGAATGCACATGTGGGAGATGGTAGCTGAATGGGATCCCTTGCTCCCATGCTTGTGTTGCAATTATATGACATGAATAAGCAAAAGCCAGAAGCATATGTTAATGAATATTACAACATGGACACCTACATACAATGTTATGCAGCTCGAGTATATGGTATAGAAGGTCCAAAGACATAGCCAACTGATGATCCATGCGATGCCGTTCTGCCACTTATTATTTGAAGAGCTCCTGGTAGACCAAAAATTGCTAGGAAAAGAGTTGCAAATGAGCCGATTAACCCCTATAAGCTAACCCATAGTGGATATTTGGTGAAATGTGGAAATTGTGGGGATTTAGGCCATAATTACAAAGAGTGTTCGGTACCTTTGAATCCAGACAGGAAAAGGTGGAAGCCAAAGAAATATAAGCTAAAAATGATGCCACTCAAGCACAGGTAAAACCAATACCTTTTTCAATAAAACCATGACTAAGTTATAACTTAGTGTTTAGAGATGAATACTATAATGCTTATTATGGGGATCGGTTTTGACTTAATGTTTGGTTAATGCATTACAGGGATCACAAGGTCAACCCCACGTAGAAGCAGCTGTTCAAGGATCATCACAGCCAAGTGTTCATACACGTAGGTCGACTCAGTCACAGGTAAAACCGATACCTCTTTTTCCTGTTTTCTAATTTATATTATTTTATTTGCGTGGTTGGTATGTAGTTCATTGTCGTTCCCCTTAATGTTTGGTTAATGCATTCTAGGGATCACAAGGTCAACCCAACGTAAAACCAACTGTTCAAGGAGCATCACAGCCAAATGTTCATACACGTAGGGTGACTCGGTCACAGGTAAGACCGATACCTTTTTTTTTTTTTTTTTTAATTTATATTATTTTATTTGAATGGTTGGTATGTAGTTCATTGCCGTTCCCCTATCCGATTATGTAGGTCATTGTTGTTTCCCTTAATGATTTGGTTGAATGGTTGGTATGTAACTCATTGTTGTTCCCCTTAATGACTAGTTCGTGATTGGTTGGTATGATTGGTTTGAATGGTTGTCAATGTCTGCATATATAATGTGGTATATAATGGTTTTCAATGTCTACATATATTTCTTTTTTATATTAACTACATAATATTTCATGAATCACAGGCGGAAGTAAAAGCGGGGTTATCACAGCATGTTAGTACACGTAGGGCTACACGTGTACAAAGGAGCCGAAGAAGTAGGGCTATGCAATGATGTTGTGTTAACTAACCTATATGATGTGAGTGATGTCACTAACTTACTTAGAGTTCATTGTTTTTGTCCATATGCCGCAATGTATGCAGATTGAATGAGTCAATTTTCTTTTATGCAGATTGATAAGGGAAAGCAGACAGATGATTTTTTGGTTTTAAAGCAGCTGTAAGGGATGCAAGAACTCAATACATGAATATACGTTTCAAGCATGATCACATAATTGTTATACTTTTTTTTGCACTGTTGGTATATGATTTTTAAACATCCAACATGGGTAGGCCAGTAAAGTGGTCTTTTGTATGATGTTAGAAAGCACACAGATACTCAAAAAGTTATGTATTTTTTGCAAGTAAAACCATATCAATATGTATGTATTAATGCTATATGTTTGCTAAATGGGTTTGTTTGGTTACCTGGCACGATCGATTTTCTATATAACTGTTGGCAATTTGGTTGATGTGCTGCAATTATGTCATGATATGTAGGCCACAAATATAGAAAGATAAAAATATTCCTAGTGGGCAGCCATTGTATTTTGTTTGCTTGTGAAATGAGTGGTATTTTGTAGTCAAATGTGTGAGCAAGAGTTGGTTTAGGAAAGATAAAAATATTCCTAGTGGGTAGCCATTATATTTTTGTTTGCTTATAAAGGGAGTTGTATTTTGTAGTCAAATGTGTGAGTATGAGTTGGTTTAGGGGTAGCATTAGTTGTAGATGATTCCGTGGCACACACAAAATCATCTAAACCTAGCTTGTCAAAACAAGCCCAATGATCACCAAACCAGCAATAAAGGAATGGAATAAGTACACCTGAACAATCATAAAAAGAAAAAAATATATTAAAATTTTTTTTTTTTAAAAAAATGTAACAACCAAATAGGAGAAAATAAATTTTTTTTGATAAGTAAATATGTATTTGGGGCGCAACCAAATACACAAGAAAAAAAATAATTAATTTGTTCTTTCATTAAGTTTTGTGGAGGAGAGGGTAAAACACATGCATACCCATATACATACAAATATAGCGTGCTCACATTAAAATCAGTACAAACATTAACATACATTTAATTATAGAAATTTAACAAGCCATACAATTTCTTGTTGTGCCTGCCTAATCCCCTAATTCAGGCCAGGTGATACAAAATACGTAATTGAAAGTTGCACAACCTTCCCATGCCTTAATGCCCCATGAACCTTAGAGTAATAAGCAACACACAAATGACCAACGAAAAAACCAACAAATATGTTTGGATCCTCATTCTGACTCTAAGTGATGACACTTCACCCTTAAGAGAATTAACTTGTTTATACAACCCAGGTAGGACTTCCTTTCCGCAAGCACAGGTTTCGTCGTCATACCATTGAAAAAAAACGACATTGTCCAACTTTTTGTCATTACACAAAAAATTTTACAATTTCAAAAAATTATGAATAAATACGAAATAACAACCATTTATCAACACCAACTTAGCCAAATTGAAGTACCTTTTTACGGTCATACATAGCACATCCATAGAATCTCCTCCCAGGATTTTTAATAGTTGTGGATGTTAAAATTGAGGTTGTAAGGCCACACCTACATTGCACAAGTTCCATATCATCTTTGACCGACAATATTACAGATGCAGATGACATTGATTGTTCATTCTACAATGAAACCCTAAATCATTAACAACAAACCACCAAAACTCTTATGAGTTTCACAAAATAAAATTTACAAACATTTTTCAGCTTCACAGTGCACAATTTGTCTTATTGTCTCCTTCCTTGAAAATTGTCTTTCCCCTATTCATCTTATTATCTGGACCTAACAATATATAATTTACATGGGAGAGAATAATCAAGCTCATAAAAGAACAATATAATCAAGCTCTTCTAAATGCATGGAGAAATTTTAGAAGCACCAAACAATACCTGTGCATCACATTTTTTCTTGTAATTTTCAGTTTCTTATCTCTCCTTTTTATGATTAAATATCCATAGGAACCCGTAAATGCCATTCTCTCATTAGGCATAACTTATTGAAAATCCACAAATTGGCAATGAAGTATGCATAGAGTATCAACCAGCCACCGGGTGAATGAAAAATACAGCTCATACCATACGGAATTATCTCTACTCAAGAAGGAAGTTGGATGGCATAATATCACTACCCAAGATCTAATAACTCATAAACACTAATACTACTCATATATGCACTTCGAATCTTCTTCCTAATGTTTGCCTTTCATTCTGCAGACATCAACTGCTTGCTATACGAATTTAAAAGGCTGTTATTTAAAATTTTTTCAAATATGATGAGAAGATTACATCAATGCCAACTTGACGGCATACATAATGCAATCTAAACCAATAAATCTAAACACACAAAAAAATAAAAAAATAAAAAAATAATTCAACACATCTGCCTATTATGGACAAAGCCACTATCAATATAAAAGTTCACAATTAATAATGGACAACAACTAATATGAGACCATAACCAAAAAGTTTCAGGACCACAAACAAAATATTCCATACCAACAACCACTGCCAATCCATAGCACTAAAGTGTATATAACATAGCAATGAAGTATATACATCCAACACATCAGCCCAATCAAGTATATAAACATGTGTTCGGCAAAAATGCTTGGAAATGGGGGTTTCGACATTAAGGTTCCAATACTAAAAAAAAAAAAATTCATCAAACTACAAGAAAATGCTTTCATTTGTTTGAACCAACAAAACCCACAAAAAATTCCAAGAAATACCTCTAGCCGGAATCCAAATTTTTTGAATCCAAAAATTTGAAATTCAAGAAACCCTAGTCGGAGATCTGACGCCGGACTGAGCCGAAATGAGTTTCACGGTCAGTTCTGTTATGCCGGTGGGTTCGCCTGTGAGTGCGTCGGGAATATGAGGTTGTTCGACTGACGGGAATCTGGGCTTCTATTGAGTCGTGTGTCGCAAGATTGGGGTTGAGTAAATAACTATTGTGCCAGTGGGTGCAACAGTGGGTTCGCTGGTGGGTTCTGTTGCGTCGGTGGGTTCGCCGGTGAGTGCCTCAGGGAGAAGAACCTTGGAGTCACGGTGGGTCTTGGATTGTTCGTCAGGGAAGCTTGTGTTCTTCATCTGCTGAAAGGGATGAAACACGAGTACTTGGGGTTCAACAACTAAAACCCCAAGTTTTACCAAAACACATCGTTTAGGATAAATCCAAAACGGTGTGTTTTGATTCTCTGTGTCAAAAATGGACATGTAGGATCAAAAAAATCTGACGTGGCCCACTTCAAAACGGTGCGTTTTAGTATATTTAATTGCTGTTAAAAAAAATAGACGGTAGTGATTTTATTATAATTTTTATTAACCGAGGGAGTAAATTTTCGAAAAAAAAAAACTTAAGGAGATTTAAATTTTGAAGGGTTAACTCAAGGATTTATTATACATTTACCCTTTAAAAAATATATTATATATATATAAAAAAAAAATCACAAGGTGACCCAGGGTTGGGCCACCTTATGACCCTTTTTTTCAATTTTTTTTTTTCCTTTTTTTCCATTTTTTTTAATAAAAAGAAAATTGAAGGGTAATTTTATCTTTTTTAAGTTTTTAACGACAAAAATTGAAGAAGTGGGTAAATTGACTGCAATTGAAAGTTCAGTGGTCCAAATTAAGAAACCGTATGGTAGTTCAGGGGTCTAAAGTGAAGTTATCTATAAAAATATTTAGGCCAAATCCCTAAAAAAGTTTACGAAAATTTATAGTTGGGCCAGGCCAAAAAGTTTAGACCCCGCCCAAAACTAATGGGCCCGAAGATGAAGCCTGACCAGAAAAAAAAAAATATATATATATAATTCCTTACAGGGCCGAGCAAAAACAGCGATCTGTCGTCTATTCTTCTTCTTCATCTTCTTCGGTTTCCATACTCCACCATCCTCTTCCTCTTCTTCTTCGCAGTTTGCGTCTTCCGCTCTTCGGTCAGCTCAGAGCTCACGCGGTCAGCCTCTGCTCACCGTCTCACAGCCCACGGTCAGCCTCAAATCTCAAGTCTGTAATTTTTTAAGTCACACACTCACTTTCACATTACACACCACACACGCCATACGAGAAGCTTTTATTATGAGAAAATTGAATATAAAAAATAAAATAAAAAATATTAATGGATCTTGCCATTGTTTCCAACATAGAGTCCACGTGTGAAGTAGTCCATTGATGTGTTTACTTCATCGATAGTCGAGACCTTGTACTGCAATTTGTTACTCTACTATCAAAATTTTGTGTTAATTTGTTGTTATTTACATGTATATGATCCTTACAGACGCTTATGCCTCTTCCCTTCCTCAGATCCTAATTTGGGCAAGTTTCATAAACTGATAAATAATCAAACTTCTAATGGTTTGTAATCTTATTACTTCATGTCTAGAAGTTTTGGAGCTATTGCAGTTGAAACAAATAGGTCGTTTGTTTGGTACAATTGGGGTGTTCTTTACAAAGGTTTTTGTAAATATGTTTTACTTTTATTTTATAATGGATGAGTTTTCTGGGTTTGGCTGCCTTGAAGTGTCTTCAGAAGGTTTTCACTTTGTCACGAGAGACGTGTGTTATTTATTTTATAGCTTAGCTTTCTTAATATTTGGTGATTGATTGTGTGGCGATTAATTTTTAAATTCTGTATTATTTCGTGAAAACCTATTCAACTCCCCTTCTAGGTGTTGTTTGGAAGTCATTAGCCTAATTTTCAATTTGTATCAAAGCCTTAGGTTCATTATGTGAAGGATTAATTTCTTGAGTGTGATTTTTGACTCCTTATCAAATGTGTCAATCTCGATCACAATCTCTTAATGTTCCTCATTTCTTTGACGGATCCAATTATGATATTGGAAGGTTCTAATGGGAGCCTTTCTTAAGTCCTTGGACAAACAAGTATGGACTGCAATTGAGAATAGGTGAAAACATTTGGACAAAACGGTAGCCAAATGGATCACGGTAGAGAAAGGTAGTTGTAACTAGAATAACAAGCGACTATACGTCATCTTCATGACAGTTTTATTGGAAGAATTCCGAAGAATATCCAGTGTGAGATTACCAAGGAAGCATGAGATATTTTGGAAGTAACATGTGAAGGAACAAAAATTGTTAAAACTTCAAAACTTCGGGCATTAACTTCCAAATTTGAAGAGATTAGGATGAAGGATAATGAGGCCTTTCATGTTCTTAGAGGCCGTACTTGCCCATCTGACCCCTTAAACTCGCGATTTAGCAATAGCTTTAACTTTGATGAAATTTTTCTGATGCTAAAATTGTTAGAAAGATCATGAGGTCTTTACTTGAACCGTTTAGACCTATGGTCATGACTATTGAAGAAATCAAGGACCTTGACTCTATGAGAGTTGAAGAGCTTGTGGGTTCCCTTCAAACCTATATAAGCTCTCATTGTGTCAACCTAAGAAAGCCAAGTCTATTGCACTTAAGACTGTCAAGGAAGGAGCCGATAACTCCTCCAATGAGGAATCATTGAATGATGAGGACCTTGCTATGTTTGTTAAGCGATTCAGAAATTATTTCAGACCTAGGAAGGAAAATTTTAAAAATAAAGCTTCTAAAGAAAATTATTCCCTGCTTATTCTGCTTTGTTTTCACTGTGCTATATCCGACACAGTTTCCTTATCATGAGGGATGCTTTTGATTATGCAAACTACATTGCTCAATATTGGCTATTATATTATACTGTTGTTGATGGATAAAACATCACTCAGGTTGTGGATCAGCCTCTATTTCATTGGCTAATTCCCGGGTCAACTTGTCAGCCCGATCATCTTGTCCACCTGCAAAGCTATAGACCCGAAATGCAAGCTGGAAGGCTCTCCAAAGCATCTTGATGTGTGCATTGGCAGCTGACTTTGCCTCTCTCCGTTCCTAAAGAAAAATACCGAAACACCTTATATAGACTCATAAAGAAGTTATTAAATTGGAAAAGCTAAATGGTAAGTTTAGCTATTCACCTTAAGTACTAACTCCATGCAACTTGAAGAAACATCTACCATAGATTCCTTGATTCGCACTAACTTATTGAAGTCGAAATGAATATTTTGGCTCTGCAGCCGCTTAGATTCTTCATCTTTGGTTCTTTCTAATGCATCCACTTCTCCCTTGATCTGCTTGCAACAAATTTATAAGCCCAGGAATGAAATTGCTCTGTTAGTAAAATTTTGGTGTCTTTCGACTCTTCTATGAGTCCTAATAGTTTACCTTGTTGAAATAGGAATCAACCTTGTCAAGAAGCTGGCCCAAAGGAGGCATTACTTTCCAATTCTCCAGTGTAGTAGCTATTCCTTCCAATTTGAAGTACAGTGCTGTCGCAGTCCTCAATGATTCAAGCTTCTTTGTAGGAAAACCTTCAAATCTTGCCAGCACCTACATTACAAGGACTTTGGCTGTTGTTTCAAAGCGTCAAGAATTAATGAAAAGGATTAACGGATTGAGCCATATGGAATGAGAATCACCTGGGTCTCATCAGTCAACTGCTCCAAATGTTGTTCCACATATTTGTGGAATTTAATAAGCTCAGCCATGTCCTTTGTTTGAAAGGAATTGATGGCATCTTTAATGATCATGATTGATTTTGCATGCTTCTGAACGTCTTCTTCAATTTGCTGGAAATATGCTGATCTAAGAAAACAAAGAAGGAAATCAGTGGTAGATAAGGGACCGGTCGTCTTCATCTGGTAAATACTATAACTATTACTGTTAAATTAGTACTTATCCCAAAAGTTTAAGTTGATAGCAAATGATGAATTTAATCATTTAATTTATATTCTAAAACTCCTCCTCGCGTGTGGGTTCTAACTCCTTATTAATAGGTGAATCCTAACACGTGGAATATTTAAATTAAAATGGGAGGTGAATAACGAAGATAGGGTCCGAACTTAGGACCTTTGCTCTGCCCTATTACCATGTTAAATCACCACTTAACCCAAAAACTTAAGCTGATAGAAATTGATGAATTTAATAATTTAATTTATATTCTAACAATTATCAATGTAACAGATTGTATTTTATAGTTAGGTGTTGTGGGAAAAGACCTTTTTGTCATCTCTGCTAATGCATCAGCCATTCCCTGTTGCTTCCCAGCAGAAACTCCTATATGAGTTTTACTCCTCTTTGTAACCTTTTCATTTAGACTAGAGCCTTCAACCTTTACTTTCAGAATCCGATACATGTTGCCCATATGGGTTGATCTCTTCAGTTTGGTAGTTGCCTTCTTGGGGCGTAAGGCCTTTGCTACACCAAGTGGAGGAGGAGGTGGTGGTGCAGCTCCCTTTTTCAGTGGCATTGGAGGTGATGCCACTGGTGCAGATCCTTTAGAAGGTGGAATGGGTGGTAGAGGTGGCACTGCAGCAAGATTTGAAGGCGGAATGTACGGTTGTGACGGGGCTGTTGTTGGTATAGTTGGAGGAGCATTGAACAACGGTTTTGGAGGTGGAAGGGGTACTGTTGCTGACTCTCTTGCTTCAGGCATCATATCTGAGCTAAAATTTGGAATCTTTGGTGAAGTGTTCGTAGCTTGGGAATCATTTTTTCTCTTATGACCTACTTTATCTGGTGATTCTTTAGAAATTTCTTGCATTTCTGCATTTTGGTCACCAGCAGCCTTGTTTTTCCTTCTCGTGGGGCTGGAACCTGCAGCTGATACATTAGGGTACATGTTGGATGAGAGGCATTTCATGTCAGTGGGCATCAAGTTCCCCATTGCCTGAAGTCTGAGAGGGAAAAGAAGAGGTCGGGAGCAGGAAACGTCAGCCAATTCACCAAGTCTTACAGCAAAGGCCAGTTCAGGAGGAACTGATGTTGGTGTATCCGGAGAAGGGCAGTAGGTTTTGCTATCTGAGTAGGATCTATTCAAAACTTCCCCGATAGTGGAGCCCTTCTCATCTTCGTCCATGACATCAAACATCTTTTTTGCTATGTTGGTCATGTATGTGAGCTTTGCTTGTACACGTCCTCCTTCAGTACAATTAATTTATTAACTCTAAGTAAGACAATATCTTAAGAAACTTGTAATGAAATGGAAATTAAATAGAAAATCAAAAGAAAGTGAGGAAACGTACAAAAGACTTATATTTATAGGAGAATTGGAGTAGGCGAAGGTAAAGATAGATATAGTAATCAAATCAATTACAATCAATCCTTGAAGATAATTATTGTATAAAGAATATATACCATATCATATATTGTAACAGTTTCTAATGCTTTCAAAAAAACGAAGGTATCCTACCGAGCTGCTCCAAACTGATGTTGTCGACCAAGCTGTCCTCTGTCTCATCTCCACAGTTGGTTATCCACTTATGGTTCTTTGCCCATGAATCTCCAACATATTTCAAAGCAGTGTAAAGGTGGTCCAATCCCTATATAAATATATTGTTTTAATTGGCTTATAAACTCATGCAGTCAGGTCTATTAATTGATAATAAGCATCTTTCATTACTTCATGTTCTTGGAAACTGAACCTGATTTATTGAAGTTCCTTTCATTTCTGAGTTAATGAGATTGCTGGGAACAACATTAGGGTACAGATTATGGAGATCTTCTACTGTTCCCATCACCAACTGCCAGAAGGTGGAAAACGGGACAAAGAAATTAATGAAGTGCAATTTGACATGAACATTATTTCTGGTTTTACTTAAAAGTAAATGGTGATCAGTACCTCATGGATGGGGCTCGAGCCATCACAAGGTGGAAGGTCAATGATGTCTCTAAAGGTTAGTATCTTCTTCCGGAGCTCTATCATAAACATGAAATTTGCTCTCCATCCGCTCGAATTGTCTGGCATCATGCCTACCACATTCTTCAGGTTGGATACATCTGAGCTCGTTGCCTGCATGAACTAACCTTTCTTTGTCAAAAATAATAATTTATGCAGAAGTGTTTATTTAACTCTCACAAATTTGTTTCACATTCTTAAAAGATTCCATGTTTTCTTACGCCACATAAAAATTACTTCAAATTGAATTTCTCTCCTAGTTTTGTGTGGAAAAGTTGATAAATATTTGTGAAAGTCCTAGTCCTACAATGAAGGATTTTCTTTCTAAGGTTGGATTGTGTTAAAATATTAATTAAATGATTAAATTTATCATTTCTTGTTGGCTTAAGTTTTTAAAATAAGTAGTTATTTAAAATGGTATCGAAGCACTTATGTATTCCTTTCCTAGTTGAATATAGAGTTTGACAACTTTAAGCACCTATAAATAGATGTGCCAGGCCATTCATTGAAGACACAAGCCTCAATTTCATAGCCGTTCAATAAGAGAATTAGGTATGCTAAAGTAATTCTCTTTTTGGTGAGTTTATTGTGCAGCAAGAGAACAAGAGAAAATTCTCTGTTTTTTTTTTTTTTGGTTGAAAAAAATGCTATAAATCATATTTTTATCTTATAACTATTTCACATTGCTGACATGGCAGTCCTAATTAATTTTTTATTTTTTTGTTTTTAACAAAGATTAGTCCAACTATTGGTTAGGATTGTTATGTCAATATTGTGAGATAAAAGTTATATTTTTGATGAGGGTAGGGTTTAGGATGGAGAAAGGGACGATCTAACGTAAAATAATAACTCACAACAAGAGAAAAAGAAGATAAAAAAAGCTATGTATATCAAAAGTAAATAATGATTTTTGTTTTTGGGATGGCTATTTTAGTTTTTTGGGGTGGTCAAACTACCCCTCCCCCATAAGCTTGCTCTTTACAAATATGTCAGATTTGTCTGGACCTGTTTTCAAAATATGTTTATCAATTTCAAGATTAAGTAAGCATGTCCATAGGGAAAGCTCAGTAAGCATCTCAAGTTCTGCATATGTCTTGAGTTCTATAATATTTGCTTTTAAAATGCCTATATTTTAATTGTGGGATTAATCTTTAAATTTTCTGCATGTAACAGAAAATATGACCAATTAGAAATAAGAAAAACTCATATGTCCTGTTTAATTTGTAATTTTTCATCATTACCCGGAGTCCGCTTGCATTGCAATGGAAGAGTACTGGTGCCCTAGCTGATAATCCAGTAGCCATCTCCAACTCAAGTGCTGCTTTTTTTGTTGCAGAGAACAATATATTCAAAGTTTCAATCACCTGCCATTTAACCTCTTTGTAGCCTCCAACGATCAAGAACACAAATAAGGCATTCAAACAAATTAACCAAGACAAAAGGCCAAGTTTGAGAAACTATGATGCAACACTGGGGTTCAAAGAGAAAATAGCGGAAGATCCTCCAATCCCCTCCGCCACCGCATCCTCCTCTTTTTATGGGCAAAACCGTGTAGGTTTGCCTGGGAAGCCACTAGGTGCCTGGACCTTAATATAGCGATTATAATCCTCCCCTACAATTTAGGAATTGATGGGTTGAGAGATTGCCACTTGTGTGACTTCTTCTCTAAAGTAGCATTTCCAGACGTATCAGTCAACTTCGACCAATGCTAGAAGTCATTCTTATATCTCTCTTGTATCTTTCTAATAATGATATGGCTCTTAAAATCACTATTGGAGTTCTGATTGATTATTATTGAATTTTGATCAAATTGTGATTTTAAAAGTCATCTTATTTTTTAAGGGACACGAGTGACACGAGAGATTTTTAAAATAACTCGTTAGCCACCATTTTCCTCCTTCTTTGAAATTGAAATTGCCATCCCCACGATATCACTTTTACTACAACTTTCGTTACAAATTGATATTCTATAATTAGTGAAATAGTTAAGCGAAAAAATTAACTCATCAATTTAATTAGTTGGTGGTTGACTTGTTAATCACAAATTCTTATAAGCATTTCATCAATTATGGATTGCCGCATAAGTTTGTAAGGACACTAACAACAATCTAAATTTAACCTTCGCCAAATAGTGAAGAGTTCTGATGCCATGTCAAATCTAGAGCAACTATATGAAGATAGGAGAACAACTCAATGTATTAGAATTGATTTTATGTTACAATATATATACTCTATTTTACATACGCTAAAACAAAGTCAATGAGAGCAAATTTAATAACAACTTACTAAAAAACTTAACAATCTCAACTTACTTCAACTACTATTTATATGTCACTTTATACAGTCAGCAATCAAATTTACATCAAATTTAAATTGCTGTTAGGCATCCTAGTAAAAGTTATAGTGTCACAAACATTTTACCTTAAATCAATCGTTCTTATTTATTTTGCACACTTTTTATTCATGATGTTGCTTTTCATTTTTAATGGTTGTAATTAACATGTTTATACAAGGGGAGGGGACGGGGGAAGGGAGGGATTTGATATAGTGACCCCCGCTTCATGAAGCGTGGTCTCAAGTCGATTGAGCTACTCCTTGGGAACTTAACTATATTATATTGAAATACATCATTAAGCTCTATATTAAATACGATGGCATACACATAACAAGCTAGGTGCTTAGATTAGAAGGTCCACAATTTTAAGAGAGGGGGTCACTATATGCAAAAAATTTCATGGTCATTAAAACTATAGAGCGGGTTTTTTAAATTTTTTGTTGTTGCGAAAACGTCTTAGAAAAAAATAGTAAAAAAAATATAAATAATAATAATAATGAAAAAAAAAAAGGCGAGAAGAAAGAAAGGTTATAGAGCAATTCATTAAATTCAAACAAATGTTGTTTTCCGCCCTATGGTGATGGTTGTGTGGATCGAATTAAGCCAACATTAAACAACAAAAACAATCATAAAATGCTACTTGTAATGGATTTAGCCACCATAAAACTATTTTATAAATCAAATTTTGGTTATTTTTAACCATTATTAGTGAAATTTGTGCATATCTATTGAACATATATGCACCCAAGTATGAAACTGATGAAAAATTTTGGCCAGTTTAACAATGTTAGCCTAAAACCATTTAAAATGTTAAAAATGCATTATTGTGAGATAATATTATTATTATTAGTGCATTATTTAACAATTTTTCTTTAGTGTAGATGCATATTATTGTCATTGCAATATTTGGACTTAAGAAAGTTCCTTTAAAGCCTTGTTTGGTACACGAAATAACTATTCCTTTAAGAAAATGATTAACTATTACTAGGAGTGAGAATGTGGGATAGAATAGCTAATCATATTCATTAGTTTGGTGACAACACATTTGTTTTCATTGGAATTGTACCAAAATTACAAAAAGACCCAAAATATATATAATAAGGTAATAATTATACTTAAAAAATTGAAAAAACTTCTTTGCGCATGGTTTTATATCTTTATTTTTTGTGTTCTTTCTTTAGGTTAATTAGTGGAGCCTTTGCGAGTGAACGTGAGTGACGATGTTCATCTACGTTAAAAAACAATACGTTTTAGTGTAGATTTGGATTTTTCTAAATCCACTTTTAGACTAGAAATTAAAAATGGTTCGTGTTTGATGTTCTTTATGTGATTGGGCTAATTAGCAGAGCCTTTGCAAATGAACGTGACAGACGATGTTCTTCTACATCAAAAACAATACGTTTTAGTATAGATTTGGATTCTTTTATTTCTAGTTTTAACGTAGAAATTACAATGGTTATTGTTTGAATGTATAGTTCAACTGGTTCTTGAGTGATTTATTTTGTTCACTATGTATTAGAATTTAAAAATAATTTTATTTTCCAGGTCTTTTGTTTTTAAATAATAATGCGTTTTTTTGGAAAACCTATTTCATTCTCCAAGAAATAGATATTCTTCTTCATAGAGGAATATATATTCCTATGAGCAACCAAACAAAATAATTTAGTTTCCAACGGGTCTATTCCGCATGTCAAACGAGAATTTAGTTTTCAACTTAACTATTCCTCTTGTAATTGTCACACTTCCTTTCAATGACTATATTATAATTTAATTTAAAAAATCTTTTGGCGAAAACGTCTTAGAAAAGAATAGCAAAAAATATAAATAATAATAATAATGAAAAAATGTTATAGAGGATTTCATTAAATTCAAACAATTATTGATTTATCCGCCTATGGTGTAGATTGAGTGGGATTGAATTAAACAAACATTAAACAACAAACCAAAGTCAATTTAAATATTCCTCTGCAATCTCTTATCTCTTTTCAATGACTATAGATGAGAACGATTTTTGCCCATATACAAAGTGTATCCTACATATTTATTGTCAAACAAATTATTTTAATCTATCTATTTGTTTTCCTCATTTCCCAGTTTTATTGTTCAGGCTAATATGTCACGTATAGATATGTGTTCACACAAGCTAGAGGGTCTATTTTTTGGAAGTCGTCAAAGCAAACTTGCATAGCAAGATTTATCATGGAACCTGGCTTAATTGCCTTAAATAATGCTAGATTTGAAGCTGAGTGTTAAGGAACTTACTTATTGATTTACTTTTATATACTAACCCAATTCCACCTATGTGTATTCATTGTGATTGTCGTGCTGCCATACCTCGAGCTAAAAGCAAGATTTATAATGGGAAAAATCGACATATCCAATTAAGGCACAATATTATAAGGCAACTCATTGAAAGTGGTATAATGTCTATGAGCTTTGTAAGGCCAGAAAGGAACTTGGTGGATCATTTGACCAATCCACTTGTGAGAAGATTAATGAGTGAAACATTGAGGGGAATAGGACTGATACTCAAACTTTGACACTTAGATATGCACTAAACCTATGTGATTGGAAATCTCATAAATAAGGTTTAATGGGTAAAATTAAATTCCAATTGATCATTGTGAGGTTCTGTTATTTAATTCTATGTTTATCAATTCTTTTAAATTAGAAGATTAGTGAAGAGTTCATCCCTATATTGTAAAACAATATTGATGTAATGGCCTCAAATTATTTAACTAGTAAATAGTTTGGAATATTACTATAACGTCTCTAGATTTATTTTATTGGTAAATAATTCAAAGAGTTACCACTACTCCTCAATGATCAAATAACTAAGCAGCGGAGAGGTATATATCTCTCTCAGGTGTTTTTTAGAACCACAACAGAAATAAAACTAAATCATAAACAATAATAACCAGAGAAGTTACTAAATCGATATATAACTTAAATCATTATAATCATAACTTAATTAATAATATTATCAAGTCTATCATCAATACGTTAATCAAGATAATACATACCAAGTCTAGAACATTAGGGATACATAATAAAGTCTATAAATCAACACAAGCCATACGATAAGTTTAAAGATAACATGGAGTTTATAAGATAATCCTCAAGGAACGTGGAAAGCCAATGGTCCAAGACTTGGTGAGTAACAAATCCTCGTAAACATGGTGATGTTGTGACCTCTTCTCGGAGGCAAGTGGGAAGCATGTTGTCTTCCGGAGTTGAGCTGTAAGTGTCATTGTCTATGTAATATGAATCTTTATTGTAGCCATTTTTTGAATTTGACTGCCCTGGAGTGGTTTTTTCCTTTGATGTGTTTATTGGGTTCCTACTTTGTAATAAAAATACTTGTTTTATGATTGTGATGTTTTTCCATTAAATATTACTTTTTTACTTTATACATTTTATTGTTGATTGTTTGATTTGGGGATTTGAACTGAGTTCCTTGTTCTAACAAATGCATGTCAAGAGATTTGATTACACTGAGTTAAATACTCAGGGGAGACGAAATCAACCTTTAATTCAGAACAATGCTTTTGAATGATTTTATAGTAATGTGAGATACTTCCTTGCTCTTAATTTTAATATCTTGCATTATATTTATCTTATTGTTATTTTTTTTAAGATTAATATATTTATTTATTAACATGAGTTTTTTGCACCGTCAAATTATTTCACAACAATAAATTAGTATGGGTCCTTTTCTTGTTCAACATGTACTTGCTAGGCTTTGTGTTACGAGGTTTTTCTTTTTGGTTTTAATTGATGATGAAAATCTTAAAGTTTATAAATTCTATTTTCTTGTTAGAAACAAAATAGAGCATTAATGAATTCAACAATAATTACTACCCCAAAAAAAAAAGAAAAAAAAAAAGAAAAGGGAATTCGATATGACTTGAGCAATTATCATGAGTAAAAAGGTAATTAAGCTTAGCTGTCAAACCCTAGAAGGAGAGCATCGTAGAAAGAGTATAGTAGAGTGGGGGGAGGGAGTCGTGACTCCCTCCTCCCCGACCCCTTTCTCCTTCCCCCTCCTCCCTCATTTTTTCCTGCCTCCACTGCAGATTGACCAGTGTACGTATATTAATGGTTTTCGAGGTGCTTTCTATCCACACATGAAACACATGAGGATGTGTTGGGTTTTTGTTATTGTATTTTTGTTGTTTTTAAATAAGAATGTATTCTCTCTAAATCTACTTTTAGCAGCGGTCTAGTGACTCCCGCTTCATAATGCGTGGTCCTTAGCCGATTGTGTAACATCCCCAGTCCGTTAAGACTGAGTTTGCCACTTTTCTTCTTTTTCAACAAAAATTCTTGCAAAGATCTATAAGGTCTATCAGAGTACTTGATTTTAAAAGATACAATAAATGCGTAAAACATTTTTTCAAGAGATTTTATTACAAGCGGAATTAGAAAACATTAAACTTTAGTTGCGGAATATCATATCATTACAATAACTTATATGAAAAGACTTTGAAAATTAATAATTATTCCCACCCCATTCCGGCCTCCTATTCCAGCATCCTTTCTACCTGAAAACAAGAAATAAAACTGAATGAGCCCAAAGGGGCCCAGCAAGTAAAATCCACAAACATAAATAGTTTTACTCCTTGTTCTCAGTTTTGAAAATCGTTTTCGCAAATAAATATAATTCTAGCCATAATAATATCTGTATGTACGGTTGCATCTCCAGTAACATATACATACTATTACATCTAGTAATAGATCATCGTTGTAAATCATCTTTATAAATCATCATCATAATGCATCATTATAAATAATCTTTGTAAATCATCTTAGTATATCTTCGTTGAAAATATAGTATCATTTTCTCATAATAAGGCCCATGTACACTATTACCCCTGTGCACGAGGGTTGCGGGTCCTTGTGACCATGGCACTGAACTGTGGCCTCAGCCATGCCCGACCGCCAATTAACTCTTTTTCTTGGTGCACTCAACGGTCTGTTGATGGAATACCACCTTCTGGCATAGCCTCCTTCAGTGGTTTCGCCTCCATCCGAGTATCGGTACCGAACTCTCATCTTATCTTATCTTGGGGCCAAAAATACTCTCCTCCATACATGTGCCCTCATTTCATAAACATTTATCTCATCTCTTGTGCTTTTCTTTGTACTTCTTTTGATGCATCTTAGGGCAACATGTAGGAGGGTTTATCATCATTTTTCTTTCTTATAATCATCATCATTTCTCAACTTTCTTTTCTTAAAATGGAAACTTTTCAAAATATAAACTTGTTGTGCTTAAAAAGCCTTTAAAGAAATATAAACTTTCTAAATAATTCTTTTAGAAATCCTTCATGCATGCAACATAACTTCATAATACGTAAATAAATAATCATTTACAATTTGATACAAGAATATATAAATAGCATGACATGAAGTAATTTTAGAAGGGGTAGTGAATTTACTTACCTCTAGACTGAAGCTAGAAGTGGTATGAAAGAATCTAGTTGCTCCAATATGACTAACACCACTAGTATATCTTTTGAAACTAATTTCTAAAGTCCGCTATCTCTTGTGTTCTTTCTTTCTTGTAGCGCTTGGTCTCGCCTTTTCTCTCTCTGTTCTGAGTAAACACTCTTAGAAAGAAGAAAGACCGAGTAAAAAGCGGAAGAATGAAGAATATATGCAAGAGATGGGAGAGGAGATGAGTTGTGAAAATTGTGAAGGAGAAGAGCTCTATTTATAGGAGAAAATCAAATACTATTTCACCAACCCTATACTATTTCACCAACCCTATACTATTTCACCAACCCTATACTATTCTACCTTCAATTTACAATTATACCCTCATTCTATCTTCAATTTACAATTATACCCTCATTTTACTATTTCACCAACCCTATACTATTTCACCAACCCTATACTATTTCACCAACCATATACTATTCTACCTTCAATTTACAATTATACCCTCATTCTATCTTCAATTTACAATTATACCCTCATTTTACTATTTCACCAACCCTATACTATTTCACCAACCCTATACTATTTCACCAATTACCATTCTCTAATTACCACTCTCATAAATTTCCCAATAATTAAAATCCTTAGCTACAATGGATATTAAAATAATCATCATTATCGAAATAATCTATTTAAATAGTTTTGAAAATTCTGGGGCACTACAGATTGAGCTACCCCTTGGGGACTATAACATTAATGATATTTTAATGTTTTATATTATTTGTTTTACTTTTGTTTTGTTTTTATATTCATTTATTTTGTATAAGAAAGTGTGAGAGGAGAGAGAATATCATTTTATGATTATAATAAACCATGTGGATTGCTAGAGTTGAACCCAATACATTGGGTTCAATTGTAGCAATGCGAATGTATAGGGAAGATATATGGAAGTTGCTGTAAATGAGTTTTTTGTGATTTTTTTGAAATTTTCCCTATGTGTAGGAAAGGGAAGCAGCTTTAGGATAACTGCTGAGAATACTCTTAGGTTTTGTTTTCACGAATCCGTAAGAATAAAGGCATTGGTTTCTAGTCGGTCTTTTATTTTCTTATGATTCCTTTTTTGTGAGCAAACCATATACCAATGATGGATGAATTATTAGAGCATTAGTAGCAGCTTTCCAACCATTTTCCCTCAACTTAGGGAATAAAACTATTTTTTTTTTCATTCCCTATAAAAAAACACTTCACAATAAATTCCCTTATTTTCTCTATATGAATTAAATACTATTTTTTTTTTTTTTATCATTGCAACCAATGAGAAAGGAGAGATGAGAGAGAATTGTTAGGACATGTGAAGGAGAGAGGAGAGAGAATGATTTGTTTATAATTTAATAAAGTATTGGGTATCTACAATGTTTCTTAATGCATTTGGAAACATTTTAGATACATTTTGGTGTAGGTTAAATATAGGGCTTTTGATGTGGGTGTGTTTTTATGGTTTTTTTTGAAAATTTTCCTAAACATAGAGAAGGGAATGGCATATAGGGCATTTGCTGCTAGTACTTTTAGGCAAAAAAAAAAGAATTGTCACTATAATAGAGGCAACGAAGGAGATTGCGATTGATAAAACACTAGTAGCGGAGATAAAAAAAGCCAGGGAATCAATGACTTGGCAGCGGATAAACATGATTCATCAGAATTTGCTGTATATCTGAAACTGATTGGGACAGTTGCTTTTCATAAATATTGTCTTATAATAACCCGAGAGGCTATTGTGTATGTCATACATAATGTTTAAGTTGTGAAGATTTCAAATTTATTTTTGACATTGTACGAAACATTTTGCCCCATTTGATTGTTATATCACTGAAAAAATAAGTCGTTTTTTTTTTTTTTTTTTTTTTTTTTTAAAAAAGAAGATAATTAAAGCAACCAAACAAGGCCAACCATTTCTTCCTTGTCTCCAATGAAACTTCATATATGTAATGTAATTAATGACATAAATTAGGGCACACATCGTCATTGTTTCTCTGCAACTAAGGAACTGTTTCCTAGATGGAAACTCACAACCTAGTCCAATAAAAACAAATATCCACAGTGCTAGACCTGCAATTACCTGTATTTCTCAACAAATTATGTCATATATAATTGGTATTTGCAACCATATATAGAACATTACATGACGAGGAACAAGTGAGTAATACTATAAGGCTTTTTAGAGTCCTCTCAGAGTCATCCCAAATGTGATGTGACTTTTAAAATTAACAATAGATCAAAGTTCAATATATTACATCTTAAATTCAACGGTAATTGATTTTAAAAACCATATCACATTT